>NW_016804432.1:265163-325804 GCF_001698545.2 Rhinopithecus bieti | reverse complement strand
ATAAATAAAAGAATATGTGAGGCTATGGTTACATGAAGTGTTATGCTGTGATATGAGTAGGAAGACTCAAAACTGGAACGTGTGGCCACAATTTGACATGCAGTAGAGGACCAACACAAATTTTTAATTGGCACAAGAAGAGTTATACTTTAAGAAAGAAGTTTAAGCATTGTGTAAGACAAGTTGAATTTAGGATTTTTATAGATAGAAATATCACTCACCCAAGGACAGGAAATGGTGATCACTGGTGTGGCTGTAAGAGGCAAGAACTTTTAACACTCTTGGAAACTACACAAAGATGTAATTCATGGTATAACATGTGGCTGAAACAGGCAGCCCTTCTAGATCTGGGTTTGATTTAATTTTTTTTAAAGGCTGTGTGGATATTTGTGTATATAAATAGATATGTATTATTAAATAACTTTCATGTTAGGAGCTCAAGAAGAAGGTGGCATGGAATCATGAGAATTAAGCATGAAATCATCCTTTTTATTCCTTCACCCAGGACCAGATGGGGAGGCAAGAAACACCATCTATACTAGGACATAAATTGTACCTGGAAGCTGGCTCACCAAGAATTGGGCTCAGTGTGTACCAAGTTACTATACATGGTCCCCTAGGAAACACCTGACCTTCCTGCACTATATTGTCTTGGGAAGACTGCCCAGGTTACAACATCAGTCCTATGGAAGCAACCACAGTATTGCAGCCTGCTTTCCCGAGACCTTTTGGACTAAGAACCTATCCCTGGACCAGGCACAGTCGCTCACCCTCTGATCCCAGCATTTTGGGAAGCTGCGGTGGGAGGATCACTGGAGGCCAGGAGTTCAAGACCAACCTGGGCAATATAGCAAGACCCTGTCACTACAAAAAACAAATTAAAATTAGCCATGCATGGAGGTGCATGTCTGTAGTCCCAGCTACTAGAGAGGTGGAGATGGGAGGATCCTTGAGTCCAGGAGTTTAAGGCTGCAGTGAGCCATGATCACGCCACTGCACTCCAGCTTGGGTGACAGATAGAGACCTCTCTCTCTCTCCCCCCCCATATATATGTATATGTATATATGTATATTTACATATATAAGAAAAAGATATATACATACACATATATATGTGTGTGTATATATATATATAAAAGAAAAAGAAAGAAAATTAAACAAAAGAAAAGCAAACTGTCCCTGAGGGGCTTAAACCAATCAATAAGGAGAAGATTCTGAAGAGATAGACTAGAATCTCAGAATCCTTTAATTTGAATAAAAGGAAAGTGACTTAATTCTTTATCTTCTGCTGATAAGTGGGACATACTGATTAAATTAGAATGGAGTTCTAATAGTGATAATATAAAATTCTATGGGAACATAGGTTCAAGCAATAACAGTATGAAGGCAATGTTGATAAAATTTTTGGAGTGGTAATTCACTCTTTGTGGACTAAGAACTGCCACATATTTTAAGAACTAATTTATTTTATGTTTTAGGGATATGGGTTTTGTCAATTTTTACCATCATATCCAGTTGCCTTTTCAAATACTGCACCATTTAGAATTTTGTCAAATTTCCCCACTGATCTTCCTGTCAAAAGCCCATTCTTCTTTGAAAATCTGGCTCAGGTGTGACCTCTTTCAGGAGTCTTTCACAAATTATGCCAGAAATAATTAAGTCTTTACTTTGATAAATAATGTGCTTTTTATCATTACACTTGCTACACTGTATTTTATTTTTCCTGTGAGTTTAAACTTCTTAGTTATGTTCATGTCAGAATCTTTACTGCCAAGCATACTGCTCATAGAAGGTGTCTGATAAGTATTTGTTTAATGACTGAATAAAAATTCAACAAAATTGTATTGATTACCAGTTATACACCAGCTATATAACACCAGCACTGTAGCTACAATAGTGATTAAAAGAGTTATGATCTTTGTCTCCACAGAACTTGTAGTCTCTTGAGTTGTTAGACAAATAAAATGGCAATTACAACCTGTTATGGTAAGCATATATCTAATTTATATCTGTGGAAGCACATAAGATGAATGTGTCTCCTGTGTCTAAATATTTGAAATTATATGTTTCTATCTTAAAAGTAATGATACATTCAGAAAGCAATTAATATTAAAGTTAAAGGGAAAAATGGCTAGGACTATCAAATCTGCATATTAAGCTTTATTTTGAGTGTGTTACTTGTTTATAACATTAAAGGATCTTTTGAATCCAAGTAAATAAAATATGTCTTTTCCATGTGAACTGGACTAATGATTCTTGGGCAATGTAAGACTCAACAGAAGCAAGATGTGATAGCTTATCATATAAACTCAAGATGTAACTTAATTTTGTTCAGACATGGTTATTTAGCAATTTTTAAGGACTTTATTTTAGGGAAAAAATGCACTTTTAGGAATGCATTTTAATTTAAACACTTTAGGAATATAGTAGCGCTCTCTGGGGATATAATGTGATAGTCAGGAGACTTCTACCACAGCCTTTCTTCCCAAAAAACTACCAAGAAATTGTACCCCACTACACCTTAGTTTTCTTATTTCCTTAAATACTTTTGGCATAACCAATTCTATAAGTTGTATCATAGAGAAATATTTCTTTATTAGTCCATCAATAATTATATATACATTTTAAATTAGGTGTATGTAATAAGGATGTATGTGTGTGTGTGTGTGTGTATACCTCATATAATTCAGCACTTTTTGCTATGGGTGCATATAGAATATGAATTGAATTCTTTTTAGTCAAAATTACATCTGAGAACACTTCTTAAGAGCAGCAGTGGACATGTTGATTATTATTTTTAACAGTCTGCTTTATATATATATATATATGTATGTGTATATATATGCATAGTCTGCTTAATGTGGTATACGTCATGACTTGCAAATAGGAATGAAGTTATGAATTGCTACCCTTGGCCAGTGGTGTTTATCAGGAGGTTTTTCAGAGATAAAAACAATGTGGCTTAATGTATACATGTTTACATCATTTCAGAATAAGTTTTCTCAATTTGTATGACCAAATTTTAGTCATGATTATTGCTATCTCTAAGTGTCTTTTCTCATATTTGGAGTATATTCAAGATTATATTCAAAATTAGATGATGCATTATATTATAAATATAAAATGAAAACTTAATATGACAGGTTGGTGTTTTGATTCTAAATAATACAGCATAATACAGTGAACTATGTTAACAGAAAAAAATTCTGAAAATTAAAGGATTTCAGCTTCTCAAGATTATGTCATTTGTTGTTTCAATTTAAATTGCATCTTGTACAGGTATGCTGACATGAATTCTGATTACTTTGTTGACTAAAAGAGGAAATATCCAATTTAGATGAACAGTTTCCTGTTAAAAAGGTGAATGTAGAGTAACAGATTGCATATAACATGATCCCATAAGTAACTTACTGTTTTGTCTTCTATTGTTTTATATAATGACTTATTGATAAAATGTAAATGAAGTAATAGAGTACCTGATGGTATTATATTATTTAGAAAATATTGAGCTCTTTTCAGTGACAGAGACCACTGAAGTACCTGAATGTGGCCATAAAGAAATGTGGCTGATTTTTTTCACCTTTAAAAAACATTCTATACATATAATAAGTATAAATGCAGGCTTCTTATATGCATGTAGTGTGTAGTGGTGAAGTAGAGGCTTTTAGCACACCCATCACCCAGTGAACACTGTACCCAATAGATAGTTTTTCAACTCTCATCCCCTTCCCAGTCTCCCACGTATTGTTTCTAATGCCTATTGTACCACTCTGTATGCCCATGTGTACCTATCGTTAGTGTTTAGTTCCCACTTATAAACAAGAAAATGTGCTATTTGACTTTCTGTTTCTAAGTTATTTCAATTAGGATAATGACCTCCATTCCATCCATGTTGCTGCAAAGGATATGATTTCGTTCTTTGTTATGGCTGAGTAGTATTCCAAGGTGTGTGTGTGTGTATATACATATATATACAATATATACAATAAGCAAATGGGATTTAATTAAACCAAAAATGCTTCTGCACAGCAAAGGACACTAATAACATAGAAAACAGGAAACCTACAAAATGGGAAAAAAATATTTGCAAACTATACATCAGACAAATGACCAATATCCAGAATCTATAAGAAACTCAAGCAGCTCAACAAGAAAAAAAAAAAAAAATCCCCATTTAAAAAAAAATGGCAAAGGACATGAACAGACGTTTTTCAGAAGAAGACATGCAAGTATCCAACAAACATGAAAAAAAAGGTCAATATCACTAATGATCAGATAAATGCTAATTTAAAAAAATGAGATACCATTTTATAGCACTCAGAATGGCTTTTATTAGAAAGCCAAAAACAACAGATGTTGGCAACGATGTGGAAAAAAGGGAATACTTATTTGCTGTTTAAACAAAAACAATTCACAAAATTCAACTGTGTTTCTACACGCTCTTCCTGAACAACTTGAAATTTTTAAAAATATCATTTACAATAAAAAAAATTTAATAATGCATTTAAGAGATATGCAAGTTCTTTTGCTGAAAAAATAAGACATTGCTGAAAGCAACTTTATGAGGCCTAAATAAATGGAAAGGTATGCCATGTTTCTGCTTGGAACATTCAATATTGCTAAAAAATCAATTCTCCCCAAACTGAGCTATAGAGTAAGTGCAATCACAGTCAAATTCTCAGGAAGTTTTTTTTTAAATGGCATTTTGCAAGGTTATTAGAATATTTAAAAGAAAATGCAAAGGGCCTAACATTGCCTGAAAGTATTTAAAGGTAAGAACTAATTTGGAGAAGGTACGCTACCTAACTCCAAGACAGTATCAATCTAAATAATTTAGACTGTGAGGCATTGGCTAATGGTAGATAAACAGATCAAATAAGCAAGATAGAGAGTGATGAAATAGATTGGGAAAGGACGTGTGGAAAGATAGAGAGTGATGAAATAGATTAGGAAACGACCTGGTATTGTGGAAAGGTTTTATGTCTTGATAAGGGTTTGGGTTGCTCCTTTGTGAAAACTGATCTAGCTGTGTAATTACATCTGCTCTTCACTAAATCTAAATTACCCTCTAATATAAAAGGTAAACTTTGGTTTTTCTAACAATATTGAATCTCAAAACATGCACTCTTTTATATCTCATTTTTCATCTGTAACTTGAATTAACAAATATCATGCCTCAGCATGATAGAAATGAGGACACTGTCAAAGCTGGGTTATTTGAAGCCATTCTCTAGTGACATAAGTTGATATAGGGTATTATGACACAGTGATAGGTAGAGTCGAAATCAATTTAGAAGTATTGAATTTCAGACATACCTAAGTGTCTAGAACTTTCCACATCCACTAGTTAACACACACATTTATTGATCTACAAGTGAGAAAGTGACAGCTTCTTGAAGATCTTTGCCAAAAAAATGGTGATCAATTCAAATCTAGATCCCTGTACTGTATATTATGAAAGATAGAATCAAAATTTCTCGATATGTTTATGTTCATAAACATTGAGAACTGAATGTTACGTTATTATTTGAATAAAAATCACAAAGCTTATTTTTGATTATTTTACTGACCAGAATTTTTTCTATAAAGTGTAATTCACTGTAGTGCCTAAGAGTAAATGGTGATAAGACATACCAGCAGTCTCTAAAGCCTGTCAAAGTTTGTTTAATATAGTTCTCTTAATCGTTAGACAAAAATCACACCATTTGAGAAATTCTTGCAAAACCTTGCATTCTGAGTACTTGCCAAAATACTACTTGGAGAGGAAATTAAAATGATATTTTAGAATATTTCCTTACTCAAATATATAGTCAAAGCTTAACAGAAGCTTAACTGAGAATATTAAATTCTCAGTTTTCCAAAGATCAAATTTTTGTCCTCATTTCCTACTGGTCATCATAAAATAAACTTATGCTTAACCTTTACTTATGCCAATTTGTTCCTAAAACTATCATAGAGAAAAAAAAGTACGCTGTGTTTTAAATACCTGGAGCTCTTCACTAAGGTTGAAACTACATCAACATTCTTCATTGTGAATAAGCTGAAATGTGGCTGTAGCAGGGGATGGGAGGGACAGTAATTAGAAGCAGCAATGTAATATTGGTAAAGCAACTCTCTGTTTTATGATTTGGAGATGCATTGAATGGTTCATCTCTGATCAGTGACCTTCAAAATGATGTTCATCCATCTATGAAACGGCCTTAACCTCATCATGAAGGAACCACACACTGCTAAAATCACCTGTTAAATATATCATTTTCTTTTCCTTGTATGGATATGATTACTGGCCATGAGGATTCTCACTTATAAGAGGAAATTAGCCTTGGCCAGATTTATGCACTAACATCGTAATATTCCCAATTTTAGTGCAACATGACTAGCACAAATTTTTAAATCTTTAAAAAAGAAAAAAATCAGTGGCTATTGGCATATCTAGCCAACAGATTTGAGGTTTTGAAAACATTGTGTTTCCTTGGGGCTGATACCAACATTATTCTTCATTATGTACTTCAAAAATTTATAACTAAATATAATTTTTGGTACTGTAAATTAGTGACAAAATATTATTATCAGTTTCTCAACTCGATAAAGTTCACAAGACCCAGGGTCTTGAACATAATTTGACTTAAAAATATATTGTTTTGAAAAAATAAATGACTGTTAACCATGTTAAATTAATTTTCAGATCATCTATATTCTGATTTTTTTAACTGATTTGTGTAGTTGATTGACTCACCGTATCCATTCACCATTTTCCTACCAACTGATTTTCCATGGGGAATTCACCTTGCTACCATTCTCTTTTAAGATTTTTTGAGTGAGCTTGACGCTACTCCTATCACCATGGTAAGACAGGGTCCTGAATGGCTCAGGCTTATGAAAGAATGAACCCTCGTGGTTATGCAGCAGCTACCTGAAGAGATACCTGACTGTTGCTTGATATTTGTGGAAAGAATCTGAGACCTGTGACAGCCACACTTGTCTTTTGACTATGAGGAAAGAGCCTGGAACTGGTTGAAGGACCACCATTTATAGCCTTAAGATGAAGCTTTATTCAACATGAAAGACAATAGGAAAATAGCAAGAAACATCCTGTAATTCAGCCCTGCTACTGAGTTTTTAAAAACTTTTCATCTTCATACTTTTAATTACAAGGATTTAATTACTTCCTTTTCTTTTTTTTAATGTTTGATTATTATACTTTAATTTTTTACAACCATGTATAATACACAATTCCAAAATCAAATTAAAATATATATATTCAAAGAAATTTACCTTATTTCATGGCTGCATGTTTTATTTTATGGATATTTTATTCCTTTGAATTTTCTGAGGTTATTAACATTACTCATTTTAAAGTTTTCTTATACCTTTGGCATCAACATTTTCATTGGTGAATAGTTGGTTTGTTCAGAATGGTGTTGATTTTCCTCAAATTCTCGGTAATCTTTAGTATAGTCATATTTATAATGCTGTTAACTGCTTATAATCCTTCTAATATAAATGAAAACCTCTACTCCTCTGATAAGGAATGTCACAGAAAGTGCTGTCTCCAGCTTGTGGGTACCAAAAATGTTGCTGGTTTTTTGAAGCCCAGAGAGTTTGCCCTCTTGCTGGTGCCTTGCTCATCCTGGTGATTGCCTGCTTTTCTTCTGATTCTCACTGCTAATTCTGAGAATGTATTTCAGCCAATGTTACTATTTAGAGAGCTCTAGTCATGGCTTACTTTTGGCAGCAAACGTTGGAACCAGAAACTAAGATTGGGAAGACTAAAAAAATATTCTACAGTCTTTAAATGAATTATGATGTCTACTGGTAGATGGCTCACTGCTACTTTAAGATCCATGATTCTTGATCTTGAGGTTACTCTTTGGTTTTGCTGGAAAATTCACTTTTGCAGAGATCCTCTCTTTCTCTTCAACTATGTTGGGTTTCACGGTTGATCTGTTACAACTTGTTTTCTACTTTCCAGGATTTTTTCCAGTTTAGGTTTCTTGACAGCAGCATTTCTGTATTACCACAGATTTATTCTTCTGTCATTTTAATGGATTTGGTCTAAAGAAGCAAGGTAAAGGTTTATGCTTAGACATTTTAGAATGGAAAATCCTTCAAATAGTCTATTCACTACTTTGTCATGAATCATTTTTAGTATTCTTTTCTACTAGAAAAGTATGATCTTAAATTCTAGTGATGTCTTACATCTATAAGAGAATTTTTAAAACATAATTACCCAGCAGTTTTCCAACTTATTGCTAACAGAGTTTGAATCTCTTGATCAACTTCTTGCTATTCAGTGACTTACAAGTAAAACTGCAGTGTGGATATAGGTATTGTCCCATGGGTTCAGTCTATAGGCAATAAGCAAGCTAGATAGTCATTTTCATGCTAACAGTGGCTGACAATCTTCTTTGCCCAGGGCTTTCCAGAATTTCAAATTGGAGGGTCCAAGAAAGAAAGGGAATCAAAATGGAAACTCTCATGCCCTCCCTCCACCTCTTTCTAAATTACAATGAAATATGGGGAGAAGATTATAGTACTAACTGTGAATGTGAAAGAGAAATGTGAATTTCTTCTCTTTTTGCTCATGAATCATAACCTCCTCCCTGCTCAGAAGGTCTTAAGTGAGGGGTGCATTTACTACCTTATCATTAAAAGGTGGACATTTCTGCTCTGAGAAGTTACAACAGAAAACATTTTGCTTAAAAATAGACCATCTCAAGGCGTGTCAATGTTAATTTCCTCCACTAATTAGGCTTTCTGTCTCTTAGGATAAAAAGAAAGTAAATATTGCCTTATTGAAAATGGTGCAAGCTTTCATTTACAGTCAGATGATTAACTTCCTACATGACTAATGCATGTAAAGTGGAAGACCTAATGCTGTTTTGGCCATGTTAGAGAATTTCAGTTTATGAGAGGGAAAGAAGCAGAATAAACTGACATTACATAGTTACTGATTTCCATGAATACCACTGTATAATAAGGACCAAGAGATAAATGAAATCTGTGTGCATTCATGCATTCAAAATTATATTCTTTTTCCTAACAGAGGCACTGCTTTTATGAGATGACCACTAGTTTTAACAGTAAGCCAATCTAACTTGGAATATCATCCTATCTAATTTGTTAGTTTGCCACTGGGGAGAAGGTAATTGAAGGTAGCATTATAAAAACATAATATTCCAATGTGGGATTTGTTTTACAAAAGTAAATTCCCTATCATAATAAACTGCCCCCCAAAACAGTAATATGAGACCTCAAGGGTTTAGTGTGCTGTAAAGTATTTCAGTTAGGAGGAATACAATTGAGATGATTCTTGTCTAATTAGAATTGGTAATTTTTTAAAAATTATACCATACCTGAGGATATTATTTAAGACAAAAGACACTGAAATTTGGTGATTGTGACTAGTGAGTTTGGTCTAAGATAAGGACAAGTATGCAGATTTGATTCTTAGCAGACATCTTAATTGATTACTGATTTATGACAACATATTGTCATCAAGCTGCAAATGAGTATTCTCAGAAACATAGGCTCTTGATCACAAAGTGTTCCAGAAGAAGGTTTAATTCTGATCTTATCAATACAAATCGCTAAAAGCATGAGGTTTTAGTGAGGGTTTGGAAATACTCCAGTATTGTGTTTTCCACAGGTCAGCATACTAAAATGAGTTCTAAGGGGAAAGTTTACATATGTACCCCTATTTCCACAATTGTGACTTTAATATTTTAGAGAAAATGAAACAAAGGTGTATGTTTAAAAAAAATACTAAACTGGGTAGCAGTGGAAGTGGCTGAACACTTAGCAATTTGTTTTTAATTTGTTTTACAGCTTTAATTTATTCAACAGTTGACGAGGGATCCACTAGTCCAACTCTTAAATTTATTAATTCTTATCTTCTGGGAGAACTCACAGTTTTAGACCAGTGGAAAAAAACTTGAGGATAAAACATAAGAAATAAATTCAAATGGATACCATGACAGCCCTTAGTGTCTATGGATTGACAGAATTAAAATGTTCTCTGTTAGACAACTTCTCATTGATTACTTCTCAAGATCACTTGACATTTCTGCTTAGGTAGACAGGTAAATAGAGATCTAAGTAAAAATGACAATATGATTCAAGTAAAAGTGACACTTCTTAAAAAGAGAAGGTACAGAGCTGGGGATTACAATAATTCAGGAGGAAAATATATGGAGGCCTTTTAGCTACTGACAAAGCTGGGCATAATCTGATTATTAACATACAGAAAGAAACTTCTTTCTCCTGTGGTGTTATGCAAAAGATTCTTTTATTCATTAATATGTGTCTTAAACATAGGGTCATGTGTCACTTAAAGGTGGGGATACATTCTGAGAAATGTGTCATTAGGTGATTTTGTTGTGGAAACATCAGAGCCTGTATTTACATAAATATGAATGCTATAGCCTATTACGTACCTAAGCTATAAAGTATAGCCTATCGCTCCTAGGCTACAAACCTGTACAGCATGTTGTTGTGCTGAATGCTGTAGGCAATTGCAACACAATGGTAAGCATTTCTGTACCAAAACATATCTGAACATGGAAAAGGTACAGTAAAAATATGGTATAAAAATTTTAAAATGGTACATCTGTATAGAGCACTTACCATGGATGGAGCTTGCACAACTGGATGTTGCTCTGAGTGACTCAGTGAGTGAGTTATGAGTAAATGTGAAGGCTGAGGACAATGCTATTACTGTAGACTTTATAATCACTGTGCACTTAGGCTACACTAAATTTATTTACAAATTCTTTCCTCAATAATAAACTTGGCTTACTGTAACTTTTTTACTTAATAAACTTTTAAATTTTAAACTTTCTACATCTTTTATAACAATAATTAGCTTAAAAGAAAATATATTGTACAGTTGTACAAAATTCCTTTTCTTTATATCCTTATTCTGAAAATTTTTTCCTTTTTTTTTAAATTTTTTTTTAACTTTTAAATATTTTGCTAAAATGAAGACACAAATACACACATTATCCTAAGCCTAGACAGGGTCAGAATCATCAAGATATCACTAATCAGCAGGAATTTTTCAGCTCCCTTATGATCTTATGGGGCCACTGTTGTCTACACATTCTATCGTTGACCGGAATGTCGCTATGCAGCACACGACTGCATTTAGTTTTAAAGTAAACTACAATAGCACAGAACTAACACAGCTCTTATTAAATTCATTTTCCTTCCAATTTTGTTGAAGTGCTTATGCTTGTTACTAATTTCAATCATATTTATTAGAGTTTGTATTCTTTATTATTTCAAAATATTTTCCATCTCTGTTTTTCTATTTTATTTTTTATTTTTGTGGATACATAGTAGTTATATATGTATTTATGGGTTACATGAGATATTTTGATACAGGCATGGAATGTGTAATAATCACATCAGGGTAAATGGGATATCCATCACCTCAAATATTTATCCTTTGTGTTATAAACAATCCAATTATACTCTTTTGTTATTAGAAAATGTATAATTTTTTTTTTTACTAGTCACCCTGATGTGCTGGCATATACTAGTTCTTTATTCATTCTTTCTATTTTCTTGTACCCATTAACTATCCCCTCTTCTCCCCTCCCCATCCCACTATATTTCCCAGCTTTTGGTAACCATCCTTCTACTCTATCTCCTTGAGTTCAATTATTTTAATTTTTAACTTCCACCAATAAGTGAGAACATGTGAAGTTTGTCTTTCTGTGCCGGGCTTATTTCATGTAACAAAATGACCTCCAGGTTAATCCATGTTTCTGCAAATGACAGGATCTCATTCTTTGTATGGCTGAATAGTATCTGGTTGTGTGTATGCACCACATTTTCCTTATTCATTCATCTACTGATGAACACTTAGGTTGCTTCCAAATCTTGGCTATTATGGAAGTGCTTCAATAAACATAGAAGTGCAGATCGTTCTGCAATATATTGGCTTCCTTTTATTTGAGTAATAGTGGGATTGCAGAATCTTATGGTAGCTCTATTTAGTTTTTTGAGGAATCTCCAAATGGCTCTCCTTAGTGGCAGTACTAATTTACATTCCCACCAACAGTGAATGAGTGTTCCCTTTACTCCACATCCTCGCCAGCATTTGGTATTGCCTAACCTTTGGGTAAAAGCCATTTTAACTGGGGTGAAATAATATCATCGTAGCTTTGATGTGCATTTCTCTGATGATCAGTGATGTTGAGCACCTTTTCCTTTGTCTGTTTGCCATTTGTATGACTTCTTCTGAGAAATGTCTATTCAGATCTTTTGACTATTTTAAAAATGGATTATTAGATTTTTTTTCCTGTAGAGTTGTTTGAGTTTCTTATATATTCTGGTTATTCATCGCTTGTCAGACAGGTAGTTGGAAAATATAGGTTGCCTCTTCACTGTGTCGATTGTTTCCTTTGCTGTGCAGAAGCTTTTTTTTTTTTTTTTTGGCTTATTTATTTATTCAACTTTTAAGTTCAGGGGTATACGTGCAGATTTGTTACAAAGGTAAACTTATGTCATAGGGGTTTGTTGTACAGATTATTCCCTCGCCCCTATATTAAGCCTAGTAGCCATTTTTCCTGATCCTCTCCCTTCTCTCACCCTTCCCCATCTGATAGGCCCCGGTATGTGTTGCTCCCCTTTATGTGTCCACGTGTTCTCATCATTTAGCTCCCATTTAGAAGCCAAACTTATAAAACAAACCATGCAGTATTTGGTTTTCTGTTCCTTTGTTAGTTTGCTAAGGATAATGGCCTCCAGTTCCATCTATGTCCCTGCAAAGGACATGATCTTTTTTTATGGGGGCATAGTATTCCATGGTGCATACAGACAACCTACAGAATGGGAGAAAATTCTTGCCAACTATGTATCCAATAAAGGTCTAATATGCAGCATCTATAAGGAACTTAAATTTACAAAAAATAAAAAACACAAACAATCTTATAAATAGTGGGCAAAAGACATGAACAGACACTTTTCAAAGGACGACATACATGCAGCCAACCATCATGAAAAGAAAGGTCAGCATCACTGATCATTAGAGAAATGCCAACCAAAACCACAATGAGATACCATCTCACACCAGTCACAATGGTTATTATTAAAAAGTAAAAAAATAACAGATGCTGATGAGGTTGTGGAGAAAAAGGAACATTTATATGCTGTTGATGGGAGTGTAAATTAATTCAACCATTGCAGAAGACAATGTGATTCCTCAAAGACCTAAAGACAGAAATATCATTTGACACAGCAATTCCATTACTAGGTATACACCAAAAGGAATATAAATCATTCTATTATAAAAACACATGTACACATACGATCACTGCAATATTATTCACAATAGCAAAGACATGAAATCAACCTAAATGCCCATCAATGATAGACTAGATAAAGAAAATGTGGCACATATACACCATGGAATACTCTGCAGAAGCTTTTTAACTTAATGTAATCCCATTTGTCCCTTTTTGCTTTGATTGCCTGTACTTGTGGGATATTACTCAAGAAATCTTTGCCCAGACTGATGTCCTGGAGAGTTTCCCCAGTGTTTTCTTGTAGTAGTTTCATAGTTTGGGGTCTTAGATTTGTCTTTAATTGGGTTTAATTTTATTTTTGTATATGATGAGAGATCAGGGTCTAATTTCATTATTCTGCATATAGATATCCAGTTTTCCGAGTACCATTTATTGAAGAGACTGTCAACAAAGTGAAAAGACAATCTACAGAATAAGAGAAAGTATTTCCAAACTATTTATACATCAGGAGTAAATATCCAGAATATATAAGAAACTCAAACATCTCAACAGAAAAAAAAATCAATTAAAAAATGACCAAATGATCAAAACAGACAATTCTCAAAAGAAGACAGACAAATGGCCAGCAAATATGTTTAAAAAGTGCTCAGCATCAACAATCATCAGAGAAATGCTAATCAAAACCACAATGAGATATTATCTCACCCCAGATAGAATGGCTACTATAAAAAGTCAAAAATTAACAAATGCTGGCAAGATTGCACTGAAAAGGGAACTGGTATACACTGTTGGTGGGAATGTTAACTAGTGTAGCTATTATGAAGATTCCTCAAAAAACTTCAAATAGAATTATCATATGATCCAGCAATTATGCTACTGGATATTATCCAAAGGAAAGGAAATCAGTATACCAAGGAAACCAATATACCAAAGAGAGATCTGAACCACCATGTTTATTGCAGCACTATTTACCAAAGCCAAGATATAGAATCAACCCAAGTGTCCAACATGAGATTAATGGATAAAGAAAGTGTTGTATATATACACAACAAAATATTCTTCAGCCATAAAAATGATATCATGTCATTCATGGCAATATGGAAGAGCCTGAAGGACATTATGTTAAGTGAAATAAGTTAGAAACAGAAAGTTAAAGACCATACTTTCTCATTCACATGCAATAGCCAAAAAAGTTGATCTCATAGAAGAGTAAAACAGGTTACTAGAGACTGGGAATGGTAAGCAGAAAGTAGGAAATCAGGATATATTTGTTGAAGGATACAACTTTACAGCTAAATAGGAAGAATAAATTCTAGTGTTCTCAAGCATTGTAGGATGACTATAGTTAACATTAACATATCATGTATTTTCAGATAGCTAGAAGCAAGGATATTGAATGTTCCCAACACAAAGGAATAAATGTTTGAGATGATGGATATGTTAATTACCCTGGTCTTATCACTATATATTGAATATATTGAAACATCACTATGTACCCCATAATGTGTATAATTATTGTTTGTCAATTTAAAAAGTAAATTTTTAAAAAATAATAATTTCATTGTAAGAGTTTCAGTGGTACTATGAGAAATAAGGAAGATGATTCCTGTGTAAACTTTATTTTTAAGTTTTTTTCCTATTCTATTCTTAAATAATATTTTTAATAATCTTATCATCTAAAATGATATATAAAGGTAAGTTATAATTATAAAACACAGGAATATATAATATTACTATAGTGTTATGAATAAAAGACCATGATAATTTAGATATCACGAATTGTATTTTCAACTACAGGGAGTCAGGTTCTTTGAACAGATGCCATTTGAACTGAAATTTGAAAAGTGAGTAGAATTTAGCAACACAGACATAAAGTATCTACCAATTCACATGATTAGTGAGTACCACCTATTTGTTACAGGACGCTCAGGAGGTCTTTTCATGTTATCCTGGAATTTCAGGTAGGTCCCAAAGTAAGAAAAAGAACTGGACATTCTGAAGAAGCCCACCAACCAGACACTCCCTGAAAAGCTTAGTTTGGCAGCAGAGACAGTCATCTACCTTCATCGCCATCCTGTGCCACTTTTCTTCCTTTTCACATTCACATACAGGTAGAGGACTGCAAAGGTAAAGGGAGGGTGTTGGGTCGGAAGTGAGGGGTGTTCTCCCTCCAAGATAAGTAAAAAAAATTGCTTCACAGAAAAATCACTCAGAGCTGAGAATATATGCAAGAAAGGGACAAATGACTTTTCATCTCCTTGTTAGATGTATGTGTAGGCACAACATTTCCAGATCTGCTCCTCTGTCCATGTAGTCTTAAAGAGAACTGGAAAGAGATGGCAGGGTTTAGGAAAAATATGAGAAAGAGCCTACCCTTTTATGTTTGGCCATGGAAATTTCCCCTTCAGCAAGAAACTACCAGGGCAGATGGAAGGCTTACCCAACAAGGCTGTTCAACATGCATGAGAATTCAAGCAGTAAGAGGCTGTGGGAACAACCATGGATGTCAAGAATTAAGGCAAGGGAGGGAATAGAAGAGGTTTATCCAGAACAAGATCTCCCATGACAGTAAATCATGCAATAGCAAGGTCCCTCCCAAGAACCTACACATGCATCCCACAAGAGAATCAACATTTTGATACCAGCCACACACAAAACATTGATGCTCCATTAGTGTTAGTCAAAAAAGTGGCAACAACCGATAAGCAGTAGCTGTGGATTCCTTTAGTTAAGAAAAGAGATGTTTGTCCCTCAAACCTCCTCCAAAACTAGAGAAGCTAGAAAGGAGACACAGAGAGACATAGTAAGAACAACCATATTCAATTCTCCATTCCAATCCCCTCCAGTCAAGAGTCTAATCAATGATGGGGAAGATGAGAGCTCTGAGATATAAAAGAGATTTGATTTTAAACTGGATTAGACTTTTACTAATTAAAAGAGCAGGAAATGTTTGGCTTCTGTTCACACGTCCAGAAAAAGAAAAGGGGGAATTTGACATAATCATTTATTTAAAGCAACTACATTTTTTAAACTCTATATTTTATTTCTCAACAAATCAAGATCCTTTCTTTTATTTTATTTTTTTTTTTGTGAAAAGAAATGTACATGAAGTCACATTTCTTTATATTGGAGGTAAAAAAATGAGGTCATAGAGGCAAAAAAGGAAGTTAAGGAAAATTAATAATAGGAATTTCAAGCCAGATAATGCTGATGAAAAAGGTGATTATATTGATAGCAATAGCTAACTTTATTGTTTATTATATGTCAAGCAGTGCTCTAAAAGCTGTACCTGTTGTTATGGTTTGAATACTTGTCCCCTCTAAATCTCATGTTGAAATGTGATCCCCAATGATGGAGATGGGGCTTGGTGGGAGGTGTTTGGGTCATAGAGGCAGATCCCTCATGAATGAGTTGGTGCCCTCCCTGTGGTAGTGAGTGAGTTTTCTGCTACTGCACGATCTGATTTTTAGAAAGAGTCTGGTACATCCTCCCCTCTCTTTCTCTTGCTCCCTCTCTCACCATGTAACACACCAGCTCTGCCCTTGCCTTCTGACATGGGTAGAAGTTTCCTGAGACCTCACCAGAAGCTGAGCAGATGTTGCTGCCACGCTTGTACAATGTACAGAACTTTGAGCCAAATAAACCTATTTTCTTGATAAATTACCCAGCCTCAGGTATTCCTTTATAGCAAAGCAAAATGAACTAATATACTTGTATCCTCTCATTTACTTCTTGAACCAGCTCAAAGAGGCATCTCAATCAAATGAAACTGATCCCATTTTACAGATGTGAAAACTGAAGCTCAAGGAGGTTAAGTAACTTGCTCAAGGAGACAAATTCAGGAAGTGACAGAACCATAGCCAGGCATTCTAATCTCATAGCCCTTGCTCTAAACTATTGAGTTTTCCTGTCAATGAAGTCCGCTTTATGTTCGCTACGTTTACTGAACTCTATACTACTTCAGAGACCTAGCTTCAGTTCCACATGCTCCACAATACCACTCTTTTAATTCTCTGTAATCAATTTATCTTTGAATTTCCACTCCCTTTAAATTCTTAAAATACATTCTAGCATTAGGGATAATTTCATTTACTTTTTTGTACCCCTACCCCCATTCCAGACTTCCCTGTTCTTCCTGACCTTACAACTGCCCTGCAAATCATGAAATGCATCACAAAGAGGATAGACAAGCATAACTCATAGATGATGACTGATTTTCCTTAACCTATTATTTTGTAGGCTGCTGTAATAGAAATCTGACAAAAAAAGTCTGTAAATTCCTGTAAGTTTTAGTACTTTTCCTACTACCTAGTCTCAATTAACACAATTTAAATGCCATTTGGATGGCAGCTAGTGCTCTCGTTTCAATCATTTAATACTTTTGTACATCTATTTTTGAACTCATTTTATACCTAATAATCATTCTATTCAAGTGCCTGTAAGCCATGTTGCATGACACCCTGGCTCTGCTGGAGAGCTGCTTCCTTTGAAAAACGGTTGACGAGTACCAAATTTATTCTGCGTAAATTGTTTTTATAGCAGCCTGATGTTCTTCAATCTTTTCTTAAATTGAACATTGGTTAAGATACAATGTAAACTGCCTTGCAGCTACTTTGGATTTGCCATGCTGGCTCTCCACACTTGGAATTAGATTGATGTTTCGTTTTACACAAAGGATGTTTTAAATAGCTCTGAGTACACCTCCATACTACTCACGAAGCATACTTCCTCATTATTTCAATATTTCTTCAGTTAAAAAAAGACAGACAGCAACTTGATTACTCCTTTGGGTTCGAAGAACAACTCATATTTTCAATGAGCACTCAAAACAACGGCTTTTGCAGACAGTACTTCAAAATCCACAGCTATGGCAGGGATCCCTGTGAGCTCATTAGATGGTTGTTAAATGATAAAGTTGAAATATGAATCTTTAAAAGAGGACCCCAATTTATGAGTGTATTTTATCAAAATAAAATATGCTGAAGGAGGGAAATATATTCATGAAAACACTTTTCCTCTGAAATATTTTTCAAGGCAGCGGCTTTTTAAGCTCAGTTTGCCAATTGTCATCAATTCATCTTCTTAAGCACATAATTCAATCTATTCAATGTTGTAATATGGCAGTGCTGATGAGCTCTTAATTCTCTGCTATTTATTATAGCAAATGTAGCACTGACCTTAATAAGGCATATTAAGACAAAAATGTCAGTGCCATATTTTAAAAGACAGTTTCTAGTGCAGAAGTTCCAAAGGTCAACATGATATTTGGAAGTGGGTCATTCAAACACATATTAAGCTTTAAAAGAATGTAAGTGAAATCTCTTGATAATTTGATATATTTTTATTTTTAAACAGGATTTCAGGAACAGCTAAAGTTTAGAAACTATAGAGATGATCTGATTTTACTTTGACTGTCGTGACTCTCTTTCAATTACCAGAACTACTTTCTCATGTAAATAGTTATTTAAGGTTGGAGAGTAGGAAATATAGTCAGTTAACTGATGCTGGCCCTCACAATGAATATATTTTAAGTAAATTGTTGACAAAAAAGCTGATTGTCTGGAGGGGTGCTGTGTATATGGTTGGCTCTGAAAATTTTGTTGTTTGAGTAAATCTATTACATTAGTTACTTATGGATTAAATTATCTGAATTGAATTGAGTGGATACTTTTGAATTCTCTGTTTCATAGAAGTCTGAAGATGAAATTAGTTATGAAATTAATTTAATTATAGGTTTTTGACAGCCTGCTCTATTCAAGGTTCCCTATTGGTCTCTGTGAAGATGAGAAATATTTAGAACAGCCCACCCCTATTTTCAAGGAGTTTAAAGCTCTGTAGGAAGAATAAGAGACAAGCAAATATGGTATATTTAGTTTAACCTCAGACTCTGTAATATGATTATTCAGTATCATTCCAAGCAAATGGCTCTGTGGTCACTGACCACTGCCAGCTCTGTTACTATCTCAGTGCAATCTACTCTTCTGTAAGACTGAAATGTAGTTGGAAAGTTCTTCATTGTACTGAACTAAAATTTGTTTCTTTATGATTTCTTTCCATTGGTTTTATGTTCTGGTCTTTTAAATCAAGAACCATCTACTTCCTCTTTTTCAGGATAAACTTTTAAATATCTGAAGACCCTTCTGTCCCTATTTTGGTCAATTCACTTCAACAAATGCCTTTATCTTCTCTTCCAGCTAAACCTCTTTAGTTTCATTTTTAAAATATCTCAATATAATGACATTTTGAGATACTCCTGTCCTTCCCTTCATCTTATCCCATTTGTCTTATTCTGGTTGGGAGAAAAAGCCCATGTGGTTTGGAGATGAAAATGATCCATACAATAGCATGATACAGAATAACTATTACTGAAAGTTGAACTGCACTGAGCACAAAATGCCATAGTAAATTATAAGGATAGAATGTTCACTGTTCTTTAAGGATTTTTCTTGTGAGTCAAATTTTTAGAAAACTTTAAAAGTCTACCCTGTTAGTGCTCACAATCTGGATGTATGGGTGTTGCTGATGCTGGAAAATGCAAAGCAGTGTTCTCCACGTGGCAGACACACAAAGATTGCCCTTTCATTTTCTTCTGCAGCCACCATCTAAGAATCTGTTTCATTTCCTCACAGTCTGTTTGACACCTTTACTCAAAAAGCCACCCCATCTGTGATGCTTCATGCCATATTGTTCTGTCTACCAGTGATGCTTCCAATTTGTTCCCAGCTCTGCCATGCCACTTGAAATGGGTTGCAGTGTCGCTAGAAAGCTTCTTCGTTCAACCTGCAATTCAGCTGCCATTTGGGTTTCCGATTTTGCATGCTGATTATGTATCTTCCATGGAGCAGAGTTATACAACCACAACTGGCCGCTGTTTCAGACTGAATGCTTCAGCTTATTCTTGGCCATCTCAGACACTCTCATTTTATACTAATTATGGCTGGCTGGTGACATTAATGAGCTTTAGGGATCCCACTAGAGCATCAAGGGTATGTCAAAGATCTAGCAGGCACCTTGAAGATCAGACACACCATTGTACTGATCATGGATCATATTTGGGTCTGTCCCTAAGGACATGATTTTTTTAAATTAATATATTTTTTTTTTCTTGTCAGTTGGCACAACTCTACAAATCTGCTTGCAGACTGCAGGTTCAATGATAGCTTTGGACTCTCTACTGTTCATGATCATCTTGGGAATGAGAAAGTTATTTTTGTAGTTTGTCTTTTTTCAGGTTTAGAAATAACAGTATTGACAATGATGACAACAAATTCCCACATGAAACACACTAGAACATGACCCCTTTGACCAAGCTCCCCTTTTCTCACCCTTCTTAAGAGCTATCTCAGACCCCAGGATATCCTCCAACATCTCTTCAGAATAGTGTGTGATGGTGAGGACATACACATTATGTGCACAGAGATCTGGATTTCTAGCCCAGCTCTATGGCTAACTATTGTGCAGACTTTGAACAGCACATGTTAAACTGAGACAATAACACTGACTTCAGATAGTTATGCTAAGAATTAAGCGCAAGTAAATTTGAGGCCTGGATGTATTCTGTCTTTACTCTGTACTCCTAAGCCAATTCATGGTGTACTTTTTTAGTGAGACCTTGTCTCATGCTCCATCAGAGTCACTGGGTATTTTCTTAGCATCCTGGTGCCAGATACTCTGTCTCTCACACCCTTATCTTCCCAGCCGTGAATAATACAATATTTTTAGTAAATTCTCTCATCTAGAATTTACCTAAGCCACAAGCCTTCCATGTGTGATTTACCTCCTAGGAACACAAAGCTGGGCTCAGAGTCTGTGAGGAAAACATATTAGAGAAGAAACTTAATTACTTAGTTACCATTTCCCACCTCCAACCTGTCTGTTCCCCTCTTTCTTTAAGTTACAGTAATTTTAATCTATAACAGATATTGGTAAATATTTTCCTTGTGATTCCCCAAAATGTGTGTCAGCAACACTAGCTCTACAGGATGATACACAGGATTAGTGGGGGAAAAAAAGTGGTTTACATGATCAAATAAGTTTGAAAAAAACTTTGTTCAAGCAAGGTTGAAAGGGTTTTGTTTTGATTTTTTTTGGGGGGGGGTTGTAGGACTTGTTAGCACTTCTAATACGCTAATTAACTTAAAAGGAGAAGGTATAAAGTAGATAGTCCTCATATTACTTGTTTTTGTTTACACTTGAAATATAAGAGGAGATTACCTCTCAGATAAAATGCTGATCTAATCCAAACAAAAAAGAGGCTCAGAAAGTCATTTTTATTTCACTGTGCTTCAAAATCATAACCCCCAAAAGCAAAAGGACAGAAAAAAACGAGAAAAGCAACATAGGTGGCATGCAGCAAACATGAGCAGAGGAAGATTCTGTGTTTTAATCAATCCACAAACTATCCATGAAACCTCTTGTCCCTTTAAGTAAGTTATATTTAATTATATTTAATCCTTCCTAATTTCTGCAGCTGCCTGGCTACCTTCACTCTTCCAAACATATTTAATCTGATCTGATATTAACAATGTTATTAGTTAGTGTTATATACCTGAATTTGGGTGTTTGAAGGGTAATGCCTTGCTATGGGTTGAATTCATCTGTTGAAGTCCTAACTCCTAACACTTCATAATGTGCACTTACTCAGAAATAGAGTCATTGTAGAAGCAATTAGTTCAGTTAAGATGAGGTTTTACTAGAGTATGATGGTCCCCATTGCCTAATATGCATGGTGTCTTTATAAAAAGGGGAAATTTGAGCACAGAGGAAGACGTGTGAATAGGGAGAATATGCATGTGCAGACAAAGACAGAGATGAAGGTGATGCTTCTACAAGCCAAGAAACATCAAAGATTGCCAGCAAGCCACCAGAAGCTCAGAGAATGGCATGAAGCAGATCCTCCCTCACAGCCTCAGAAGGAACCAACCCTGCTAACATCCTGATCTCAGACCTCTAGCCTCTAGAACCTTGGGAAAATACATTTCTGTTGGTTAAGGCAGTCAGTTTTGGTACTTTGTTACAGCAGCTCTAGCAAGCTAACACATGCTCCTAACATTTCTGGGAGGAAATAACATCACTTACACATAAGTGGCTTATATACTTCTCTTATACCAGTCCTACCCCCGGTACCATCCTGGTTGGCTTCCTTCTCCTGGGTTTCTGTCTCTTACTTCTCCCAAAAGTTCAACGAAGTCAGAGAGGCAAGGTTTATTGGCTGTGCCCCTACATCTGCTTGGGTCTTAAATCTTGGTTCTATTCCTGTGAAGCATTACAGCAGTGAGCTTGGAGCTGACCACATGCACATAATTGTGTCACTTAGCCTCTGGGTTGTTAGTTGACCAGATTATCTAGTTTAACACATTATGAACACACAGGACAATAAGGCTATGATAAGAAGTAAACATTTGTGTGGCTGTAGGCAGCAGTATATAGTAGCTAGTATTTACAGGCACAGAAATTAATATGGAAGAGAAATATATTTTGCTATTTAAAATGGCATTAACCCTAGACACTTATGATGACTTCATTATGAAGTTAATTAATAAAAGCACTGTAGCTTTTAAGGGCATCATTTTAATGATTTATTTATATGGACTTTTGAAATTGAATATTCTATTCTCTGTTTATAGACCATGATTATCTCTTCACACAGTAGTTTTTTCTGCTTACAACAATGATTTGGATTCTCTTGAACTCAGACCTTGATGAATCATTCTCCTAGCTGTTCTCTGTAGGAACTGAGTGATCACAAAGAATATTTGTTCATGAAAGGGCATGAGCCAGCAAAGGGTATTAGCTATTTTGGGATCACCTATCTGAAAATCTAAGAAAAGCTACAGATTCTTACCCCTTAAAAATGAAAATGTTTATTTTCTATATAATTGTAAGTGTTCACAAGAACCATAAGGTCTATAACTAAATTCCCTAGAATTCTAAGGGCTCCATTTTAAGAATTCCAAAACAATATCATCCATCCTCATTCATATGCCTCTCAGAGGAGAAGAGGGCTGTTTTCCACCCATGAAAATAACAGGTAACAAAGAATTGAACTGATAGAATCAGCATCTCAGAAAAGATTAAAAAAACAAACAAAAACAAAAACTAGGTATTCAGATTCTCTAGTGGATGTACCCCAAGGAAAAACATTTCTTAGGATGGATCTTGGCAAAGAAACTATTGTGCTTAATGGGTGCCAGGAGTGGATTTGCTCGCACATGACTTCCAGCTTTTATCTCTGAAGTGGTGTATATTCAGTGGATCCACCTGTCCAGCATCAGCTTCTCTTTCTTCTGATGATAATACCCTATCTTTTGTTTTGAGGCCCCAGTCTTCTCTAACTTGATTCATTTGGTTCAGTTATGGTTGAATCCATTCCAACTCCAGAGTTTGGCACATAATTGAAGCTGGCTTTTGAGTGTATTCTACTTCGTGCCTTCAGTGATTGGTTCAGGGAAGGATTTTTGAGCTTATCTGGGGACTTGCGACTTCCATTCAACTTTTAGGACAAAGAAACCCTCTCAGGGTAGCTAGGCTGTTAGGATTTAGTTATGGAGGTGCTGGTGATCTTCTTGTCACTATGAGGGGAAAGAAAGCATGTCTACTAGTAATGCCAAGAGAGAACAGAAAAGATCCAGGAGATGGCAGCCCAGTCCTGAGGGTATCATACCTAGCTATGTGGAACAGAACTGCTCTGCACCTTTCTCCCCAGAAGTTCAACCCAGGAGGCTGACCTGTGGAGACCACATAGAGTGCCTCTCTGGTTTTCCGATGGGGTTGGGCACTGGGGAACCACAGCAGAGGTGAGGTGAGGGATTTAATCCTCTGTGTCTCTCTACAGGGTTGTCTCAGGCTGGCTCTGTCAGGCTCTTTTGAGGTTCTGGTAACTTCTTCCTCTCATATAATTGGGCTTATAGGTGATAACCATTCTTCTGCTAACCCTGGGTTACTGTTCTAGCTCATTTTCATTCACTACTCTCATATCTTCACAATGTTCCTTGTGTATATAAATTGTTCTGGTTATTTTAATATAAGCATGCCAGCTGTTTCCTGTTGAGACACGCAGTAATACACCAGCCTTGCCTGAAATCAGCTCAACCTTAGACATTTCATATACGTGAGCATATACATTCCATTTTTTGTTTAATCCATTTTGAGAAGTGTTTCTATCACTTGCAGCCAGAAAGAGTCTTGACTAACACAATCTCTCTTAACACCCTTGGGCCACCTTGTGCATTTTACTTGGAAAATAATTTCTTTAGAAACATGAACAGACACATTATGGGAGCTAAAACTCACTTAGGTTGGAATGTAATTTTCAGACAAATCCATCATGTCACTCATGATCTATTAATCCTCGTCCTGTAGAATTAAAACAATCACGTTAAAAAATGTGACCCCTACCACCTGTAGAATTTCAACCAAATTTTTACGCACACAAGTTTCTAGCACATGAAAGTGGTATGAATCAGACCAAAAACATACTTGTTCCAATTAAAAGGTGTGAAAAGAGCAAAGAGAAATGGCCTTTTATATTTACTCAACTCAGCAGCTGAGCAGTTCATTAGCAAATCCTGAAATGCACGTAGGTCATAAGCTCCAGGAATGTGAAGACTGTTTTATAAAGCAATCTTAGAAAGGCAACCTTTAAGTCAAAAGTACTATTCCCTGGTGAGGTTTATTAATTGAATCATTTGTTTACAAAAGGTGAACGTGGCTCTAAGTGACAGTACTGTTTGCACAGTGGCACCAATATTAGGAAAGCTTATGCGTAATGCATTAGTAATGTAGAAAAAGATGCTGCCTGAGTCAGGGGTATTTGTTTAGCACATTGAAATCCAGCAACTCCCTGAGCATGAATTGAATTAGCTTATTAAAGTTTAAAGTAGTCTTTAAAAATATTGCTAATGAGTACCATGAAGTCAGGATATTTACCACCTTCTCAAATTTGCCAGAGATTTAATGTGAGTCCTTAGTTGAATAATGGAAAAGGTTAAAAAACATTGGTGTGGGAGGGTGTTCAGTTCCCCCATTTTACTTCTTTTCTTCTTCTAGAATCAAGGTGAAATTTTACTAGATTTGATTTCTGGAAGGAGGACTTAATAATTGTTGTCAGCAAATATTTTCTTTTATTTAAATTACAATTCCTTGTGGAGAATGTGGCAGGAGGAATAAATATACTGATTAAAGTTATCCTTTAAAAAATTTACTTTTGCCTGATCACTCACTAGTGGGTTTTAATTTTCAGTAAACCAGCTCTGAAGTTGAATGAAAAGTTAACGCATTTTGATTATTTGACTCTGATAAAATATAGAATTGCTTTTTCTGTATGTGGAGATAACTGTATGCCCACTGAAAGATGTTTTCCCTTTCACAGAGAATGCCTTTGGCAGACCATGCAGGTAGATATGACTAACTCATAGTGGACTGTGTGTGGAAGAGAAGCGTGCTGTTTTGTGCTAAGAGAAGCAGGCTTACATTTTCTCTTTAGAGAGCTAGATCTAAATGATAGAGAAGTCTAGAGCTTCAGAAGGAAAGAAATCTAGATCATTGCCTGAATTACTGAGTGGAGGTGACATGCCCAAAAGTTACATCTACCTCAGACTGTTACATGAGCAAGAAATAGAATTCTTATTGCACTTGAGCCATATATATTTGGCCTTAATGTTTTTAAATGTACATTTGGCCTTCTCTAATGAACACGTTATACCTTTTAAATCAGATAACCATGGGCCATCTAAATCTGACCCCATAAGGGAGATAAAACTCCAACATTGATAATAGGGCATATTTACCTGGCTGAACTAGACCCAGACACTGACAGTATAGAAAATATTCCTCTCCCTCATTCCTTCTGCATGTTCTAAGGTTATGCATAAAAGCATTGGTTTACCAATTAAGGGAAGGGGGAGGGTTTTAGCTAAAAGTAAAAACCAATAGGAGAAAGAAGAGGATGCTATGAGATCTGTTCTCTGCGGGAACAGCGGTTAGGCTGAAAACACCTCCCCTACCTGTCTAGGCACAAGGTTTGGATTTGAATTCTCATAAACAGAGGAGAGAATTAGAAACAAACAGAACTGTTCACCACTGGCCAGAAACTTGATAAGATGATAGATCCAAGTAGTTCTGTTTGGGGCCCAGGAGGCAAGACCTGACCAAGAGTTTAAAGGAGAATTAATCTTCCTGCCTCTGTCCGGAATTTAACACTAACCAAGGGTAGCTTTGGGAACACCTGGATACAGGATACGTGGCCTAGACGTTGTCATTCTCAAAATGGCACCATCAACAAGAGTACGAGGCAGAAATCATCTGCCTTCCCTGACACAATAGTAATGGCTGACAATATTAGCCCATCATTTTTCGGATGTCAAACACTGTTGTACAAGTTTTATAGATACTGGTTTTGAGTACCCCAATCTGGAAACCTGAAATCTGAAATGCTCCAAACTCTGAAACTTTTTGAGCTCCAAGCTCAAAGGAAATGCTCACTGGAACATTTCAAATTTCTGATTTTTGAATTTGGGATGCTGAACTGGTTAAAATAATGCAAATATCCCAAAATTCAAAAAAAAAAAAAAAAAAAACGTCCAAATTTGAAACACTTCTGCTTCCGAGCATTTCAGGTTAGGGATACTCAGCTTGTATCTCAACTATTCCTCATAATATTACAATGAGGTGGTAATTACTAGGAGGTAGGGAGGTAGTATTATTTCTGCTTTATAAATTAGTAAACAGATACAGAGATTAAGTAACTTGTGCAGTGCCATGTAGCTATAAGTGAGAAAACTAGAATTCAAAGTCAGGGAGTCTGAATTCAGAACCTGAGCTTATAATTGCTGTGCTATACTCCCCTGCATCCCCTATCCACAGAGAATGAGTTTCCCAGAAGCAAGGAAGCCGATTACTAAAATATGCATTCCAGTCTTAAGAGATCAACAAGCCCTTCTAGAAATAATCGGAAACACTTGAAAAGGGGACACTACATGGAATTTCAGCCAGGTAGAGGTTTCAAATCATAATTTGGGCAAAAACATAAACACCACCCCTTTCAGTAGTCGTGGTCTGGTGAGTCTATGGTACTTCTGCATTTCATTAACTTATCTGTTCCACTCTAGGTCACGGTCAATATGATTACGCCACAAGTAAATAAATGACATAGATTTAAAATACCAGATGTTTAACTGTAGGGGAATAAATTACAATAGTTGAAGCAGAGTTTCATGGGTTTTTTTTATTATTATTATAAAACAACCTCAGACACTTATATTTAACACAGGAAATAGTAAGAAGAAAGAAGAAAACTGTACATTAGGATAGTGAAAGAAAAAACGGATTTCTGTAGTGACCAATGCTGTCACTCATCTAACTGCTCCTTTGGGGTGAAGGGTGACATCCTCCATGAATGTCTTATTTAGGTGATTATATATGACTAATGGGGCCAATCTGGCCACATATTTCCCTAGGGAATGGGTGGACCTGGGTGGTTACTTTCATGTGTTGTTTCTGCTGATCCAATTTTTCTCTTTTGTAGTTGAAGGATTGAAAAATACTGCATTTCTGGCTGTGGATTTTTTATTCTCCTTTTTCAATATTAGGGACAATAAGCCATGGGTGTTTTGAATCCTGGACTTCTAATTTGAGCTGCCTAAATGACTGTGATGGTGAGGCTTAGAGGATCAAATCAGCATGGTCTTCTGTTCCCATATTTACCTGGGTAATTGGCCACCTGGGTTTCATATCCCAACTCCTAAATATTACCAAGGAGCTCCTAGTAATAACTTACAACTGCTAAGACTAATTATCCATTGTAAAGCTCTGTGCTTTTTCTAGCTTCTGCACTTGCCCTCTTTCAAACTACGCAACAGTCAGAGTGAGCCTTTTTTGTAAAAGATAAGTCAGATCTAGTTACTCCCCTGCTGAGGACTCTTGAATGCCTTCCCAGTGCACTGAGAATAGTATCCAAGGATCCTAGAAAATCTGCCCCTGGCCGCCCTCTCCTCTCACCCGTACTGGGCCTCTGCTCCTATGACCCTGGCCTTTTTTGTGCTTCAATATGCCAGCCTCCCCGCCCACCTGGTATATCCCATAGTTTTCATCTGGCAGCTCTTCCCCAGATCCTCTCTTGGCTCACTCTCACATGTCACTCAGGGCTCTACTCAAATGCCCCCTCCTCAGAAAGGACTTCCTCACCATGTCTTCTCAAATAGCACCCCTGGAGAATATTTAACCCCTTATCCTCCCTCATTTTTCTTCATAGTTCTTATCACTACCCAGCATTATAACATATATTCTTTTTTATGTATTGTCTGTTTTTTTAATAGAATATACATTTTATGGCATAAATTTAGCTGTTTTGCTTGCTATTATATTTCCCGTGCTTATAAAAGTCTTAACACATTGTAGGTAATAAAAAATATTTTGTCAAAAGAATGAATGAATGAGAAACAGTGGTAGTTTTTGAAGTTATCGATTCATCATGACTCTTTAAATTCAAGATAGGTACACTGAAGTTGGTATTGGATTGGAGTACATGGTTATTAATATGATCATTGATTTATTCATTCAACAAAATATTACTGTCTCCAAAATGCCAGACAGTGTTCTGGATGACTGAGATATTGCAATGAACAAAAAGTCTCTGCCCTAGTGAAGTTTATATTCTTGTGGGACCATAGAGACAGAAAAATTAAAAAAAATTTTTTTTTTTGAGAGGAAGTCTCACTCTGTTGCCAGGCTGGAGTGCAGTAGCACAATCACGGCTCACTGCAACCTCCACCTCCTGAATTCAAGCGATTCTCCTGCCTCAGCCTCCCAAGTAGCTGGAACTACAGGTTCGTGCCACCATGGCCAGCTAATTTTTGTATTTTTAGTAGAGACAGGGTTTCACCATGTTGGACAGGATGATCTCGAGCTCTTGACCTCATGATCCACCCCCTTCAGCCTCCCAAAGTGTTGGGATTACAGGCATGAGCCACTGCTCCCGGCCACAATTTTTTTTAATAGAAGCTGGGGAAAGCACAGAGCCTTACAAGGGACAATTAATTTCAGCCATTGTGAGATATTAGTAAGTGCTCGTTGGTAAGTTTTGGTAGCTGGGATATAAAACCCAGGTTCCAATCATCCAGGTAAACTTGGGAGCAGAACAACATGGTGACTCACTGACACTTAGGAAGATCAAATTAGAATCCTTCATTCCATACACACAGATATTATCCCTTCTAATATTAAAAAGAAAAAACCTAATTGTTTTGATTAAGTGACATTTCAAAAGAAGAAAACAATAGAAGGATAGAGCATTCTGGGATGGTGTATAAGAGAAGGCCCTGTGATAAGGGGGCATTCCAACAGGGATCTGAAGGAGGAAAGAGAGCAAACAGAGCGGAGAGAAGAGCTTTGCAGGCCCAGTGAAACACAGGTAAAAGGCCCAGAGGCAGGAGCAAGGAGGCCAGAAGGCCAGAAGGCCAGAGTACAGTGAATGAACTGGAAGGTAGCAGGAGATGAACTCAGAACAGTGGTGGGCCAGGCCATGTAGGGCCAGCTAGATCATAACAGACACATTAGCATGTACCGAAAGGGAGATGAGAGTCTGCAGACAGGTGAATTTGGTCATGCTGGCAGTTTTGTTGAACTACTAGAAGGGTGTTAGGAAGTCATTTTTAGGGAGTTTTGGATCTATTCCAGTAATCCTGGTGAGAGAAGATGGTGGCTTAGAACAGGGTGGTAGTGATAGAGGAGGTCAGCTTCTAGAAAAAATTCATTACCTGTGTCTCACCTGATTTTTATGGTCATGTGGGCCTGTGGGCCTGTGGGCCTCTTCCGAGTGAAAACTTATTTAATAGTTCCTTGCAGTCTCTTTTATCTGTTCATAATGACTCTGCTAGCGTTTTGAATGTTTTTCACTCACAGACTATTTCTGCAGAATTAAAACTAACTAAATGCTCATCTTTTGTTCACTGGGGGTTTCATGTTCCAATGAGAACACTCAACAATAAATCTCTCTTTGATTTTTTTTTAATATATATATATATACTTTAAGTTCTAGGGTACATGTACACAATGTGCAGGTTTGTTACATATGTATACATGTGCCATGGTGGTGTGCTGTACCCATTAACTCATCATTTACATTAGGTATATCTCCAAATGTTGTTGGGAGCAAGCCCTCCAAAATCTGGCCGTAAATTGGCCCCAAGACTGGCCTTGAACAAAATCTCTGCAGCACTGTAACATGTTCATAATGATCCTAACGCCCACACTGGAAGGTTGTGGGTTTATGGGAATGAGGGCAAGAACACCTGGCCTGCTCAGGGCGGAAAACTGCTTAAAGGCATTCTTAAGCCACAAATAATAGCATGAGCGATCTGTGCCTTAAGGGCATGTACCTGCTGCAGTTAACTAACCCAACCTATTCCTTTAATTCCACCCATCCCTTCGTTTCCCATAAGGGATACTTTTAGTTAATTTAATGTCTATGGAAACAATATTAATGACTGGTTTGCTGTTAATAAATATGTGGGTAAATCTCTGTTCGGGGCTCTCAGCTCTGAAGGCTGTGAGACTCCTGATTTCCCACTTCATACCTCCATATTTCTGTGTGTGTCTTTAATTCCTCTAGCTTCACTGGGTTAGGGTCTCCCCTACCGAGCTGTTTGTGGTACAATGCTATCCCTCCCGGTCCCCCCACCCATGACAGACCCCAGTGTGTGATGTTCCCTCACCCTGTGTCCAAGTGCTCTCATTGTTCAGTTCCCACCTATGAGTGAGAACGTCCTTGGGATAGTTTGCTCAGAATGATGATTTCCAGCTTCATCCATGTCCCTACAAAGCACATACACTCATCCTTTTTCCTGGCTGCATAGCATTCCATGGTGTATATGTGCCACATTTTCTTAATCCAGTCTTTCATTGATGGACATTTGGGTTGGTTCCAAGTCTTTGCTATTGTGAATAGTGCGGCAATAAACATACAGGTGCATGTGTCTTTACAGCAGCATGATTTATAATCCTTTGGGTATATACCCAGTAATGGGATCGCTGGGCCAAATGGTATTTATAGTTCTAGATCCTTGAGGAATTCCCACACTGTCTTCCACAATGGTTGAACTAGTTTGCAGTCCCACCAACAGTGTAAAGGTGTTCCTATATCTCNCATGAAGTCCTTGCCCATGCCTATGTCCTGAATGGTATTGCCTAGGTTTTCTTCTAGAGATTTTATGGTTTTAGGTCTAACGTTTAAGTCTTTAATCCATTTTGAATTAATTTTTGTATAAGGTGTAAAGAAGGGATCTAGTTTCAGCTTTCTACATATGGCTAGCCAGTTTTCCCAGCATCATTTATTAAATAGGGAATCCTTTCCCCATTTCTTGTTTTTGTCAGGTTTGTCAAAGATCAGATGGTTGTAGATGTGTGGTATTATTTCTGAGGGCTCTGTTCTGCTCCATTGGTCTATATCTCTGTTTTGGTATCAGTACCATGCTGTTTTGGTTACTGTAGCTTTGTAGTATAGTTTGAAGCCAGTAGTGTGATGTCTCCAGCTTTGTTCTTTTGGCTTAGGATTGTGTTGGCAATGCGGGCTCTCTTTTGATTCCATATGAACTTTAAAGTAGTTTTTTCCAATTCCGTGAAGAAAGTCTTTGGTAGCTTGATGGGGGTTGCATTGAATCTATAAATTACCTTGGGCAGTATGGCCATTTTCCCCGTATTGATTCTTCCTATCCATGAGCATGGAATATTCTTCCATTTGTTTGTGTCCTCTTTTTTTTCGTTGAGCAGCAGTTTGTAGTTCTCCTTGAAGAGGTCCTTCACATTCCTTGTAAGTTGGATTCCTAGGTATTTTATTCTCTTTGAAGCAATTGTGAATGGGAATTCACTCATTATTTGGCTCTCTGTCTGTTATTGCTGTATAGGAATGCTTGTGATTTTTGCACATTGATTTTGTATCCTGAGACTTTGCTGAAGTTGCTTATCAGCTTAAGGAGATTTTGGGCTGAGATGATGGGTTTTCTAAATATACAACCATGTCATCTGCACACAGGGACAATTTGACTTCCTCTTTTCCTAATTGAATACCCTTTATTTCTTTATCTTGCCTGATTGCCCTGGCCAGAACTTCCAACACTATGTTGAATAGGAGTGGTGAGAGAGGGCATTTACTTCCAACTATATGGTCAATTTTGGAATAAGTGCGATGTGGTGCTGAGAAGAATGTATAGTCTGTTGACCTGGGGTGGAGAGTTCTGTAGATGTCTATTAGGTCCACTTGGTGCAGAACTGAGCTCAATTCCTGGATATCCTTGTTAACTTTCTGCCTTGTTGATCTGTCTAATGTTGACAATGAAGTGTTAGTCTCCTATTATTATTGTGTGGGAGTCTAAGTCTCTTTGTAGGTCTCTAAGGACCTGCTTTATGAATCTGGGTGCTTCTGTATTAGGTGTATATATATTTAGGATAGTTAGCTCTTCCTGTTGAATTGATACCTTTACCATTATGTAACGGCCTTCTTTGACTCTTTTGATCTTCATTGATTTAAAGTCTGTTTTATCAGAGACTAGGATTCCAACCCCTGCTTTTTTGTTTTGTTTTGTTTTGCATTTGCTTGGTAGATCTTCCTCCATCCCTTTATTTTGAGCCTTTGTGTGTCTCTGCACGAGATGGGTCTCCTGAATATAGCACACTGATGGGTCTTGACTCTTTATCCAATTTACCAGTCTGTTTCTTTTAATTGGAGGATTTAGCCCATTTACATTTAGGTTAATATTGTAATGTATGAATTTAATCCTGTCATTATGATGTTAGCTGGTTATTTTGCTTGTTAGTTGATGCAGTTTCTTCCTAGCATTGATGGCTTTACTATTTGGCATGTTTTTACAATGACTGGTACCAGTTGTTCCTTTCCATGTTTAGTGCTTCCTTCAGGAGCTCTTGTAAGGCAGGCCTGGTGGTGAAAAAAATATCTCAGCATTTGCTTGTCTGTAAAGGATTTTATTTCTCCTTCACTTTTGAAACTTAGTTTGGCTGGATATGAAATTCTGGGTTGAAAATTATTTTCTTTAATAATGTTGAATATTGGCCCCCAATCTCTAGCTTGTAGAGTTTCTGCCAAGAGATCCACTGTTAGTTTGATGGGCTTCCCTTTGTGGGTAACCCTACCTTTCTCTCTGGCTTCCCTGAACATTTTTTCCTTCATTTCAACTTTGGCGACTCTGACAGTTATGTGTCTTGGAGTTGCTCTTCTCGAGGAGTATCTTTGTGGCATTCTCTGTATTTCCTGAATTTGAGTGTTGGCCTGCCTTGCTAGGTCGGGGAAGTTCTCCTGGATAATATCCTGAAGAGTGTTTTCCAACTTGGTTCCATTCTCCCCCATCACTTTCAGGTACACCAATCAGATGTAGATTTGGTCTTTTCACATAGTAGTCCCATATTTCTCGGAGGCTTTCTTCACTTCTTTTCACTCTTTTTCTCTCTAATCTTATCTTCTGGCTTTATTTCATTCAGTTGATCTTCAATCATTGATACCCCTTCTTCCACTTGATCAAATCGGCTGCTGAAGCTTGTGCATGCGTTATGTAGTTCTTGTGCCATGGTTTTCAGTTCCATTAGGTCATTTAAGTTCTTCTCTATGCTGTTTATTCTAGTTAGCCATTTGTCTAATCTTTTTTCAAGGTTTTTAGCTTCTTTACTATGGGTTTGAACATCCTCCTTTAGTTTGGAGAAGTTTGTTATTACCAATAATCTGAAGCTTTTTTCTCTCAACTTGTCAAAGTCATTCTCCATCCAGCTTTGTTCCATTGCTGGTGAGGAGCTGCATTCCTTTGGAAGAGAAGGGGTGCTCTGATTTTTAGAATTTTCAGCTTTTCTGCTCTGGTTTCTCCCCATCTCTGTGGTTTTATTTACCTTTGGTCTTTGATGATGGTGACGTACAGATGGGGTTTTGATGTGGATGTCCTTTCTGTTTGTTAGTTTTCCTTCTAACAGTCAGGACCCTCAGCTGCAAGTCTGTTGGCATTTGCTGGAGGTCCACTTCAGACCCTGTGTGCCTGGGTATCACCAGTGGAGGCTGCAGAACAGCAAATATTGTAGAACGGCAAATGTTGCTGCCGGATTCTTCCTCTGAAAGTTTCATCTCAGAGGGGCACCCATCTGTATCAGGTGTCAGTCAGCCCCTACTGGTAGGTGTAGTTAGGCTACTCGGGGATCAGGGACCCAATTGAGGAGGCAGTCAGTTCATTCTCAAATCTCAAACTCTGTGCTGGGAGAACCACTACTCTCTTCAAAGCTGTCAGACAGGGACGTTTAAGTCTGAGAAGTTTCTGCTGCCTTTTGTTCAGCTATGCCCTGTCCCCAGAGGTGGAGTCAACAGAGGCAGGCAGGCCTCATTGAGCTGCAATGGACTTCATCCAGTTTGAACTTCTCGGCCACTTTGTTTATCTACTTAAGCCTCAGCAATGGCGGATGCCCCTCCCCGGCCTCGCTGCCGCCTTGCAGTTTGATCTCAGACTGCAGTACTAGCAGTGAGCGAGGCTTCGTGGTCATGGGACCCTCTGAGCCAGGGGCAGGTTATAAACTCCTAGTGAGCCATTTGCTAAGACCGTTGGAAAAGTGCAGTATTAGGGTTGGAGTGTCCCGATTTTCCAGGTACCATCTGTCACAGCTTCCCTTGGCTAGGAAAGGGAATTCCCCGACCCCTTGCACTCCCTGGGTAAGGCAATGCCCTGTCCTGCTTCAGCTTACACTCCGTGGGCTGCACCCACTGTCTGACAAGCCCCAGTGAGATGAACCTGGCACCTCACTTGGAAATGTGGAAATCACCCATCTTCTGCATCGCTCATACTGGGAGCTGTATACTGGAGCTGTTCCTGTTCAGAAATCTTGGAACCTTCCAACTGATGCTTTGTTTTAAACAATTTCAATTGTTTTATGTAGGTGAATTTATTTCAATATGAAAGACATTTGCTCTCCAGATTTGCAATTCTCAGTTCTTACCTTCACTTTTGTTTCAGAAAAAAACAGTGCTAACCAATAGCCATGTAGACTCAGTTATAAAGTTTTGAAACAAGATGCAAACTCAGTGATCATTTCTATTTTAAAGAAAAGAAAAAAAAGTTCCCTGAATCATTACAATTATCATGCATCTACTGTGCATTAGATTTAGGGATTTTTATTTTAATGACTTTATAGAGATACTTAATCTCACAGAGATAGAATACTAATTACTGTACTGTGTTGCAATAGGAAAAACAGCAAATTACTCAAATTTTAATTATGATATTCGGTTTTAAACAAGTGTATAATAATTGACTTTGTGTGCAATAATTGATTTGTCATTTAAGCAGTAATTTTTTATGCAAATGGACTACTTTGTATGTGTGAACCAGTTATTGTAAAATTAATTACTGAATATAATATCTTGCAGAACTGACTACCAAGAGTTTTCCTAACTGGCTTATCCATTCATGAGAAAGCTGGGTTTTTATGTACAGTGATGAGCTTTATAACCAAAAGAAATTAAACCACATTCTACATGCCTGCTAAATATGCCTTTCATCATAATTATTCTTTTCAAGTGCATTATAAACACTTTTCCCCAAGGCTTTCCATTAATGAATTTTCACAGTAACCCTAAAAGCTAGTTAAGCATTTTAAATCTTCCACATTTTGGAGATGTGGGAATTTACTCTGTGACTAAATATTAAATATTTGGCTAATGTTCACTGTGAAGTATCACTAGCAATATTTACTAGTCTGGATTCCTTTTTAAAAGGGGACAAGTCTGTATTGTATGTTTTTCTCTGGCAAATACAGAAATCGAAGAGACAATTGAGGATGGTTATTAAGGCATAGACTGGAAGGGGAAGAATCCAGAAGACACATGAACATTTGTGCACATCTATATAGCTCATGGCTGCAGATGGGCATAATAGCACAGCCATGGCAGGACTATAGAAACTTCTGGGAACTTCTTTAGACCTTTTCAGGAAACTCCTCAGATCTTTTGGTCATCTTAGCCTGGATTTCTGGACTTAGCCTTAATATAGCATTTTCTCTCAATTCCTGTGCTTGGACTAAAGCTTGCCACTAAAAGAAGCTCCACACTTAATTATTTTAAAACAATTTTTGAAGCCAAAACTGGCCCAATAGCTAGCTCTCATATAATCAACATTATATTTATTATATGTTGCCATATGAAAATAATTTGACATGCAACATATCATGTGATTCTTATGCCAACTGAGTATACTAATTAGGGAAATATTATTATCATCAAACAAATAGGAATTTAAAATATAATGCACTGAAGGTACTTCCCAAATTTATCTACTCAGTGACTGATTCTGAGAAGATTAAAAATGGCTTACTCTATGATTTTAGTCATCTTTGACATGTTTCTTTTTATCATAATCCTATAGGACCTACCATCAAGATATTGCCAAAACCTGAGCTTTCTCTTTGCCTCCATTGCTAACATCCTAATCCAAGCCACCAGAATTTTTCATCCAAATTATGTACTATCCTCCCAACTGACCTTCTTGCTTCTGCCATGATTCCTTTTCTCAGCAGAGCAGCCCAAATGATCCTTTTGAAAGGTAAATCAGGTCATGTCACTGATTTACTCAACAGCTTCCAATGGCTTCCCGTTTGGACTCAGAGTAAGAGCATAACATCCTTATGATGACATGCAAGCTCTGGGCTGCTCTGTTTGGTTGATAGGCTTTGTACTGTGTATGTGTGCACTAGGCTGAACCAGCTAATAGAGGTTAAAATCAATTTATCAAACTACATGTTCTGGTGCATGACTAATGTGTACCTTTTTCTTTCCTTTTTAAAATTAAAAAATAAATTAAAGTGTTGTGGGTATATATTTATGGGGTACATAAGATGTTTTGATACAGGCATGCAATGTTAAACAACCACATCATGGGGAATGAATGGGGTATTCATCCACTCAAACATTTATCTTTTGAGTTCCAAACAATGCAATTTTTGTGCACCTTTTTCCAGGTCTCACAGAGTTGCCATATGGGCCAGCAGAAGCCCTTCACTCAGCCACCTATAATCTGTCAGACCTTACCTCCCATCATTGATGCCCATCCCAAACCTATTCAACCTCTATCACTCTGGCCTAGCCACACTGACCTCCCTGCTCTTCCCTGAATGTAGCAACTTTCAGGTATCACATGAGCAGTGCCCTTTAACTGTATGCATGTAGGAAAAGACGTGATGGGAATTTTTATGATTTTATCAAGGTTTTCACTTCCTCAGAAAAGTTTATCTTTGCATAGGAAGTTATCACTTAGGATAGTATCACTTTGCATAGGAAGTTATCACATAGGAAGTTGCAAAGTTTATCACTGCTCAACAGGGGCTAAATAGCCTACAGTTTCTAGAGGAAAAGAAACCTGTAGGAAGACATGTCCAGAGAGATTAAGGTGGTCTCAACGCAGACACACTGACAGGGAAAGGCAAGGCAGCTACTGAAATAAAATGATTTTGAGGTTAATAAGGACTTGTTCCAGTATATCTTTTAAGACTCAACCACTTTGGCATGGTATGATGTTTTGGGAAAAGAAAATGACAGAATATGTGGGTGTAACCTAAGTCATCTGATAATCTCTGGGACCCCAGCACACACTATTACAACCTTTGTAAGAACTGGAGCCAGCAAGAGGGTCACTACAGAATGTGCAAAGTCCACAGAGGTGTGTAAGAATCAACTTCAACAGCAGAACCATGGGGCAGCATTATACAATCTCAGTAGAGGCTGATTAAATTTTCCACATGTAGCTACGGAAAGTAACCAGAGAAAGGAAATAGGAGTAGACCCTTTTGCACTGAAAAAATAAAAAGAATTTACTTGCAAAAGCTATAGTGACTTATGCCTGGACTTTATCAGCCAGTTATGTTAAGGACTTTGATATTCATTGTTTAAGAAATTCTTAGGCCCCTAAGAGGTAAGATGATTGCACAGACTCAGAAACTCTGTGTTCCCGAAGCCCTATGTATATACACACATACACAAAGACTATATATAATGCAAAAGAAGTTTATATCCACATCTGCTTCTTAGTATAAAAAAGACATTTTTTAAGATTGTGAATAATATATGCAAAGTATGCATTTTCAAGGACTTCATGGTTTTCTGGAAGCCCTACTATAAATTCTGTGATGTCCACTAATACATGCTATCTCCCTCCCTCTGGATATTTTTATGTAGGGCTCTATGCAAGAGAATACTAGAAAGACATGAGGAATTGATAGCTTAAGGAAGATTTTCCCGGTGTCAGGTGATAACCAGAAGGACTGGCAATCATAGATCCTACAGCTAAAGTGGTCAACAAGATCTCTGGGAAAGGTGTGCAGTCCCAAGTTACATTTCCAAATCCACCAAAATTGGTGAAATAATAAGACTTCATTTCCATTGAAACAGGTGGAGAGCTCCAACTTTAAAGCACAGACCCCAAAGAATACCTGCTGGACATAAGACAAGGTTGAAAGAAGTTTAGCAGGATGCTTGTAATTGGGACACATCTTTTTGTATCTAGAGAATAGTATGGCACAAGAAAAGAAAAACAATATATTTTTGAATAATTAAGATACTCAACTTGAAACAAATGAAATTGGAAATATAATACACTGTATTTGTGGTATCTTTCCGTGCTGCCAAACAGAAATGACAGCCAGGACTGAAGCAGAAACAGTATACTCAGTGACATTTTTATTGACTTGACTTTCCAACATCTAAGTGCATGTTGAAAGTTAAGTTTGTGAGAAGAAAAGAGATATAAAACAATATCCTGTAACCACCTTCGTAATTATAGAAGACCAATATCATCTGAAGAAAACAAAATGTACTATGGATTTATAGTTTACACTTGGCATCTTGCTAATTTTCCCTGCTGAAGCCAAAGCACAAAAGCAGGCCAAATCCTCCAGAGGGTCTCCATTCCCATCATGGAACAGAACATACTGCTAGTTTAGAAGGACTAGAGGTTTAAAGAGATTTAGAGGGAGGAACACAGGGACCAAGTTTCAAGACTACTGGTACTCCTGGTCCCAGCTTCCATACTACTCTCCTCAAGCATCCAAGTCCTAACACAGACTAGAGAAATTCAACATTCAAAAATTTAACCTCAATTCTGAGGAGAAAATTTATAAAAGATCAGATAAAACATGACAGAGTCAAAGAGTTTCTACTTATATTCTTTTGTGCAAGTAGGACACTCATGTAGGACTTAAACTAAAAAAAAAGAAAAGAAAAAAACTGAGAGAAAAATATCAGTATGTTATCTGTGAAAAAATTATTCAACCACAAAGTTGAAGGAGAAAATGGCAAACAAAATACAGTCAAAACACACAGTTGGAAAAAAATTTCCCCAAGATATTGAAGAATATTTTATATTCAATGCTTCAGAAAGAAAAGAGAACAAAATCAATACTGCAAAAAACCAGAGGAAAAAGAAAAACAAAATGAAATATCACAAATAGTTTTTAAAAAGGTGGACAAAGAAATAAGAACAAAGAGTGAGAAGATGCCAGTTATGAAAATAATAGAGACTCAGAAGCATAATTCGTATGCTTCATGAAGAAAATACGACAAAAAAGAAATACAAATATTCAAAAATGTAATAGAACAGAAATTTTGTGAAATTTTAAAAAGAAGCATGGGTTTTCAGATATAAAGGGCAAACTGTATCCCAAAGATAATTTCTGTTGAAGCCCACATGCAAAGAACATAGGGGAACACCTGTTGATCATGCAAGACCCAGTCTCTGAAATAGATGCGTAAGGGAGGGCACCACCTTGACACAGTCTCCAGTGTAAAATGTTAAGAAAAGATACTTAGAGGATTTTGTAGGCTAGGATGTGTCTTAAGATAATTTTAGGGCATAAGATCGTAAGCAAGATCTGAATAGAGAGTAAACAAAATTCATGAACTAGGCAAGTTGCTGGACTGTCAGCTGTCCAATCTCCAGAACACGTTGAGTGTTGCATTATTACTGCTAGTTCAGTTTGAGGTCTTCTTTTGCAGCCTATGAGTCTGACTGAGGTTATAATACAACCACTGAAGTTTAGTTTGTGTTGCATATCAACATTTGGTTCATTTAATCTGTCTTGAACATCACAGTGTTTTCCATTTCATTTATCTTTATAAAGGAAAAAGATCCACATTAGGATACAAACTAACGACTTTTTCTTACTCGAATATTTTATTAAGGAAAGGAGCTTGAATGTGTCTGTAAAGAAGAAATACATCACCTATAAAGTGGGAAAAGGTACAACAATCTTGGAATATTAGATGCCAATATAAGTAGAGCAGTGTGTAATTATTTGGAAGGAGAAGAAAGTATAATTCAATAACTTCTATGCCCAGTCAAGTTGTCATTCATGAGATTAATTTCGTGAGCCAAGACAACAAAAAGACATTTTAAATATACGATTCATGAATTATACAACTCAAGCATGCTTCCTAAAAGTGGTTGTGTCTTATATTCCAAACAATGGAAAAATAAACAAAAATAAAGAACTCATATAAGGAAGTTATGAAATGATAGGAGAAGAAACACCTGTTTTGCAAGACAGAGATAGAGACAAACAGAGAACTCCTAATGTTCTTTGTTCAGGCCAGAAAGGACTAACAGGAGCTACTTAAGCAATTAACATTCACTTATTGAAAGACAACTGGAACCTGTTCTTGGAACACAAGATGAAAAAAATAATCTTTCTGAAAAGTTCATTTAGTCCCCTAAAGTCATAGTATCTGATTATAAAATTATAACATTCAATTCATGAAACATCTCCCCAGTGGCAAATGACTGTTTTTATATCTTGTAGTAAACAGACAAGAGCAATGAAATGTGATGTCCCCAGACACCCTGCTGGCTTTACGCTTATATAAAGTCCTCATTTGTGTTCTCTGGCAGCTGTATTTCTGGCTTGAAAGACATGGCTCCTGTTGGCTTGACTTAGTTTCTTCCATCTCTCCTTGAAGTGTGAGTGGTACAAACCAGTGAAAAGGGGGACACACTAGAAAGTTCTCAAGCGTGAAACTGAACCCTTAGCCAAACACTAAAAATACTCTCTTTGTGGCTCAGCAAAAGTTCCATTAACTTTTATTTCTGGGTGCCACAGTGGTTCTTCTTGATTATATCTAGCCCAAGCTGTGGAAGTAATAGAACTGTCTTGTGAATCAATTAGTACATGGGGAAATTATTGAACTATAAAAAAAGTTATAAGCACCTGAGCTTATAATGAGAATGTTTATCTCATCTGTACCTTAAATTATAGAAATTCAACCATCCTTATTGCAGATAGCTTGATTTCTAAGAACTTTTAAAAGTTAGGCATCAGAACAAATGAACTGAGACTCTGTTGCCATTTTGTTTTTCACAAAACTAATTCTCCCATGGAATGGCATAAGAAAAGCAGTTGAAAGGGGCTCTTTTTTAATTACAAAGACCTTGTTGGTGCATTTGTGCAATCAGTTTTTAATCCATTCCATCCAGTACTATTTCTCTCTTTGTAATTGCTGATCTTCAATATTGAAAACCATGATCATTATCTTTAATATGGTGTTTCTAAGGTGGAATAAACTATACAGGGAAATCACCTGAGAAAGTACCTAGCACAGGTCTTGACACATGGTTTCTTGGTTTCTTTTATTTTTAAAAATTTTGTTCAACTTACCATATTTTTGACCAATATTGTGTCTCACATAGCTACTGTTCCTCTTTACAATAGATTGCTCAACACCAACAACTTACAATCTCAATAAAAATAGAGTACTTCACATATCAAAAAAAGGAGGTTCCACTTTAGGGCAACTTAGAATTGGACAATGAAAGCTTAACTCTTTTTCAAGCAGTCATAATTTTCATAAGCAGTGATGTATAATATAAATGTTAATACATATAAAAAATGAAACTTCAGCTGGTAGACATGAAGAATATAAATTAGTTATGATTGATAATGTTCATCTGCTTTTTCTGAGATATGCTCCATTCTCCCATATGCCATATGACCCTATGGTAGGATACCAGGTATACACACACACACACACACACACACCCCTATGTAAACAATATAAACAACTATTTGCTCAGGGTGATATACAATACCTAGCACACTGCTGGCCTTCATAAATATTAACCAATAATAATTCACATGTTGCCTCACTTAAAAAGTACATACTACCTCATTTTAAAAGATCTTAGTTTTTCATCTGTGTTTGGGACCATATCCTGAATGCGTAGTGCTGTATTTTAATGATTTACTTTATGGTGCCAGTTTAATAAATGAGTTACTTGCCCAGACTTCCAGTGTCACATCACAGCAGTGGTGAAACAGCAAGCTTTCCTATTCAGCAGTCAGTGTAACAGGGGAAATTATATAGGTAGAAATCCCAGGAGAGCAGCATGTTACACTGCTACAGAAAACAAGTTTGCTGCTTCTTACTTTCCTCCTGATGTTGACCCCTACTGTTGGAAAATAGGTAGATAGATCTGACCTCCTTCCTTCCCTCATTCCATGGTATCCAGCTTGAAAACACAAAAATTTAAAATGTGATCTCATTCTAATGAAAGAGATTACCGTGCTACATTTCAAATGGCTTTGTATCAGCCTTTAGTAGCCATAGGCTGCTCAGGCATACATTTTATCACGGGTGTTTCAAACTGTTTTTTTTTTTTTCTCTTTTATTGTAAGAACACGTTCATACTGGTGACACATCCCCATGTGCAATTCTTGGTTTGTTAGTTTACCTCATATATTCCCTCTCTCAAGAATGTATACCGTAACCCAAGTGAGTGATCAACTTAGTACCACCATTGCTCCCTGCTGAAGCTGGAGACTCATTTTCTTGAACTCCCTTTCCTGTCTGGTTCCGGGCTAGTTTGCCAAAAAGGGACACTCAAGGAAGATTGGGAAGGCAAGGAGGAAGCCATTATCCTTGGGAGATTGCCAGACGTGGCAACCTTGGAGACCCACTCCACTAGCTCCCACTATGCAGGCCAAGAGTGGCCAGACACCACAAGGTCTTAGGTTTCACCACATGCCCAGTTTTCCCCGCCATTCCAGTGTTTTGAACTGAAATTATTGATGATTGCTTCTTGAAACCAGCATCTATAGAACATCCAGCTCCTGCCATATTTGCACAAAATTTAATTTCTGTATTAAATCTTTTATTCCTAGAATAGCGTCGGGGCTATATTCCTGACTGAACTCAGACTGACCAAATCTAGAGAGATTGATATCATAGGTATGACCTTGTTTCTGCTCTGATTTATGGAAAAAAGTATACTACTCACAAACTGCAGCACTTCACTGTTAATAAGAACACCTAAGTTACACTGCACAATTGAATACGAAAAAGTTATGTATTGTGACACTGGTTAAGAAACTCTTGCTGTATTATTAATATTAGTACTGTGTCCGGAATTGGGGGGGTTCTCGGTCTCACTGACTTTAAGAATGAAGCTGCGGACTCTCACAGTAAGTGTCACAGTTCTTAAAGATGGTGTGTCCGGAGTTTATTCCTTCAGATGTTCAAATGTGTCTGGAGCTTCTTCCTTCTGGTGGCTTCCTGATCTTGCTGTCACGAGTGAGGCTGCAGCCCTTCCTGGTGAATGTTACAGCTCTTAAGGGCCACATGTCTGGAGTTGTTCATTCTTCCTGGTGGGTTCGTGGTCTCTCTGGCTTTAGGAAAGAAGCTGCACACCTTTGCAGTGAGTGTTACAGCTCACAAATGCAGCCAGAACCCACTGAGGGAAAAAACAAAGCTCCCATAATGTGAAAGGAGACCCAACCAGATTGTCACTGCTGGCTCTGGCAGCCTGCTTTTATTCCCTTGTCTAGCCCCACCCACAGAGGGCTGATTGGTTCATTTTACAGAGAGCTGATTGGTCCGTTTTGACAGAGTGCTCATTGGTGTATTTACAAACCCTGAGCTAGACACAGAGTACTGATTGGTGCACATACAATCCTCTGGCTAGATATAAAAGTTCTCCAAGTCCCCATCCGCTTCAGGAGCCCAGCTGTCTTCAGCCAGTGGATCCTGCACTGGGGCTGCAGGCAGAGCTGCCCGCAAGTCCCTAGCGGCGCCTGCACTCCTCAGCCCTTGGGCTGTGGATGGGTCCCGGTGCCACGGAGCAGGGGCGGCGCCCGTTGGGGAGGCTCAGGCCGCGCGGGAGCGCACCTCAGGGTGAGGAGCTCAGACATGGAGGGCTGCAGGTCCTGAGCCCTACCCTGCGGAGAGGCAGCTAAGGCCCAGNCTGGCAGCCTGCTTTTATTCCCTTGTCTAGCCCCACCCACAGAGGGCTGATTGGTTCATTTTACAGAGAGCTGATTGGTCCGTTTTGACAGAGTGCTCATTGGTGTATTTACAAACCCTGAGCTAGACACAGAGTACTGATTGGTGCACATACAATCCTCTGGCTAGATATAAAAGTTCTCCAAGTCCCCATCCGCTTCAGGAGCCCAGCTGTCTTCAGCCAGTGGATCCTGCACTGGGGCTGCAGGCAGAGCTGCCCGCAAGTCCCTAGCGGCGCCTGCACTCCTCAGCCCTTGGGCTGTGGATGGGTCCCGGTGCCACGGAGCAGGGGCGGCGCCCGTTGGGGAGGCTCAGGCCGCGCGGGAGCGCACCTCAGGGTGAGGAGCTCAGACATGGAGGGCTGCAGGTCCTGAGCCCTACCCTGCGGAGAGGCAGCTAAGGCCCAGCGAGAATTTGAGTGCGGTGCCGGCAGGCACTGCTGAGGGACCTGGGGCAACCTCGGCAGCTGCTGGCCCGGGTGCTAAGCCCCTCACTGCCCTGGGCTGGTGGTGCTGGCCGGCTGCTCTGTGTGTGGGGCTGGCGGAGCCCACGCTGGCGCCTGCCTGAAATCACAGGGGCCTGCCAGCGCAGCCCCGGTTCCCGCCTGCGCTTCTCCCTCCACACCTCCCCACCTCCCTGCAAGCAGAGGGAGGAGGCTCCGGCCTCAGCCAGCCCAGAGAGGGGATCCCACGGTGCCATGGCGGGCTGAAGGACTCCTCAAGCGCCACCAGAGTGGACGCAGAGGCCGAGGACGCCCTGAGAGTGAGGACTGCTAGCACATTGTCACCTCTCAGTACCTCTCTGGTATTGCTGCTTAAATTCCCTGTAGTAAAACAATAGCATGGCTATAAGCCTTATTGTTCACTTGAGCAATGATTACTCATATATGGGTAATTATGCATGAGTATTGTATATATCAATATTTAATATTTAATAAAAATATTTAATGATCAAACTTTAACACAGATACAAAATTACACGCCGGGGGACACGCAGCACACTCCTTAGTTCTCTGCTTATTTATGGTAGCATTTCGTGAATCCTGAAGCCCTGCACAGTGACCCACTTTCTCTCTTGTCTAGCCAGTTAAGAAAAAATTCCCTTCCTCACCCCACCCCCGTCATTATTTTGTATTAATTGTTCTGCTTTTGTCAGAAATGTCCTGGATAAAACATGAATGTTGATTCTCTACCAAGCAGTGGAACAAATACGGGCTTTGAGTGAAAAAACCTGTGATTGAATTCACCTTTTACTAGATACTAAATACAAGGTGCACTACTTAAACTCTCTGGCCTTCAATATGTGCACATATAAAATGAGAGAGAGAATTCCGCATGTAAAAGTATATGACAAAGATCAAGTAACGTAAAGGCTTAGCAATGTTTCTACCACACCATGGGGGCTTCAACAAGTGTTAATTTACTGGGCAAGCCTGGACTGCTCTAAACTTCAGTTTCCTGAACTGTGAAAGGAGGCATTAATTACACTAACTCATGAAGATGATGTGACATGAAATGAGGTTACACTTAGCACAGAGCCTGAAATAGTAGTTGATGGTTAATCAACCTGCTGCTGCTAATCCCTGACAAGGGATATGCTTTGGGAGTTTCTCAAGACAACTCTCTCTCTCTTTTAACCAATCTCAAGGTTATTCAATAAATATTCAATGCCTTTCTAAAAATTGCATTGAATATCCAGAAAATCTTCCTTGGCCCTGACTCTGGAGTCACCCTTGCTACTCTACTAAGGCCTTAGTGTACATATTGTTGACTTTTTAATTCCAGCTCTGTTAAGGCTTTTTTAATTCACTAAACATCTGTGATCATGACTTTTATGTGTCCACTTGGCTGTTTATTCAGTCAAACACTAATCTAGTTATTGTTGTGAAGGTATTTCTTTAGAGGTGACTAATAGCTACAGTAAATTGACTTTAAGTATAGGAAATTATCCTTGATAATCTGAGTTGGCCTCATTCAATCCATTGAAAGACCTTAAGAGTAAAACTGAGGCTTTCCAGAGAAAGAAGTAATCCCAACTATGAACTGCAGTGTCAGCTCCTGCCTGACAGTTTCCAGCCCACTGGCCTTCAGATTATATAGACTTGCCTAGCCAGTTTCTGGCAATAAATCTCTTCATATAACCCTGCTTCTACTAGGGTTTTCTTGTAGAACTCTGAACTAATGCAACATCCTAATGCCCATATTAATACAATTTGCCTTCCATTTCACTAATCGCAATCTATAGGAATACATAAATAGTTTCGTCAATTATGACTTTGATGATTAGCCTTGAATAATATGTATCTCAAGACTAATAAAATAATGAAGACTGAGTAAATCATTGTTATCTTTTCTTTTACCAATAAATTTGGCTTGTTTCACAAAATGTCACTTGGATTGGTCCTATTTCCCTTCCCACACTCTAATCCCACTACTCCTATTCCAGGCTAAGAAAAAAAATAGACGAGTTGAAATTGTGAGTTATTAGATGCTTAAGAAAAGATGTGCTGTCATATTAACAAATATAAGCAATAAAATCAAGTGTTGTTCACAAAAGAAACCAAATTATGGGTGTTCAGATAAGAAGGAAAAAGATCAAGAAAGCTGCTGACATAGATTAAAAACAAATTTTCATCTCTTGAATATGTAGAACATTTTATGAAGCTACTTATAGTCATTACTATAAAAATGGTAATTTATAAAACCACATATTCTGAAAATTTAAAGATAGGGATAAAAGCCAATAGTACAATATTTTTTTTTTTATTGGTCTCAAAACTCCTCACTTCGTGACTATGATGCTACAGCACTGACAGAATTGCTATTATTTAATGAGGTTAAATGTTTAATTAACTAATATTTGTGTTTTAGTCTACTAGGAACAATTATTATTAAGTGCCTACCTGATACATCCTAGGAAGTACGAGTTCTCTAATCTTAGAATTCTTATTAATAATGACCCTATAGCCATAAAGAACAAGGATCTACAGATTTTAAGCTAGTTTCTTTTATTTTGTTTTGCCATTTGTGTTTACATGTCTGACTCTGACATCCTCCTTTTCTCCCTACATCTTATTTCTGTTTATATCCATCCTTGGGCGCTCTCTCTCTCTCTCTCTCTCTCTCTCTCTCCCTCCCTCTCCCTTTCTCTTTCTGCTATCTACTGTTTCTCCCTAAAATCCGTATGTTGAAACTAAATCCCCAGTGTGATGGTATTAGGCAGTTGGGCCTTTGGGAGATGATTATGTCATGAAGACAGAGGCCTCATGAATGGAACTAGCATCCTTCTATGAGAGACCCCAGATTTTTTCCTCACCCCTTCTACCATGTGAGAACACAGTGAAAAGATAAGTCATCTATGAACTAGGAAGTAAGTCTTCACCAGACAGTGAATCTGCCAACCCCTACATCTTGGACTTCCTAGTCTTCAGAACTGTAAGAAATAAATTTCTGTTGTTTTCAAGCCACCTGGTCTATGGTATTTTTTGTTGTAGAAGTCTGAATGGTCTAAGACACTCCACTTTCATTTTTCTCTTCTGACTTCAATTTCCTTCTCTTCTTCCTCCTCTTGTTTTTCTATTATTATGTCACTGCCCTTTCAAAATGGTGTCACAAGCATCCTCATCATCATCCAGTAAGAAGGTGATCAACCCAGAGGGAAGACTGATTTTATCACAACCAGCATTTCTCTCAGCACTCAGGACCATAGCTTGTACATATGCATCTGTTGGTTCTGCATGGGCCTTTGAGTAGGAAACGTTGTTTTCTTTTAGTTCTACCTAGCCTTGAAACACACTTCCTCTTTCAGGAGAATTCCATATTACCGTATCATTAAAGTTGTAAGCTCACAAACTTGGTTCACCAACTGGCCACAACTTCAAGGTTTTAGACTCCCAAAGGGATTTGCACATTGAGAGAGTTTAATTCTCTCACTGTGATGGGAAGATTTACATTTGGCATACTTTGTAGTCATGCCTGTTATTTGATTCTGGCTGTGTTCTCTTTACAGAGCTTGGTTCTCCAGACTTTCCATGAATTCTGTGATCTAGGCAAGATCTTTCTGATGTATTCCTTCTTTGTTCAATGTAACCATTATTGTTTCTGTTTTCTGCAATCAAGAATGCTGTCTGGCCAGCACATTTTAAAAGTGTCCGTTATTTTGTGTGTTGTCTTGTTTCAGCTGAGGGATGTGGGACACGGATGGAGGGCAGGGACTGTGTCAGATAGTTGAAAGGCTTCTTTAGCTTTGGATATCCTGACACAGAGAACTGTATCACATGGATGCTCAATAAATGGTGACAACTTGATAACTGATTGAGATTCTATGAACCTTGCCAGTGGTTTCTGCTAAAAGGATGATGGAAAAACATTACTAATACCACTTTGCCAGTGATTCCCTGAGATATGATGTGCAAGTTACTCTTTGTCCTTTTGAAGTAGGAAAAAGTCAGTCCTCAACATAGCTGAGAAGGATGTCAAATTAAAAATGAATGAAAACCTGTGAAGCACTTATAATACTTTGAAAGAAATTATAAAATAATGACAGATTCTCATGCTGTTAGTCATTCATTAAAAAGTTATAAGAATTATTCTTTCCATCATAAACTTAAGTGACTAGGCCATAAAACTTAGAACATACAGAAAAGCATAAAATAGGAATAATTTGTAATCACAGGATTTGGAGTGTATGGTTAACATTTTATATAACCACTAAAATTTTCTAAAGGCAACAATATTTCTTTGCTATTCTGATGAAGGTTTAAATGTTGCTTAAGTTCATAGTTTTTATTTATGCAGAAATTTACTTGATGTCTAAATGTTATTAATCTAGAAGCCAAACTACAACTGTTAGGGATGAGTAGATATTAGTCAACCTTCTTCAGTCAGTGCTTAGTGCTCTTGGAAAAGAGAATGGCAGGAAGACAAAGTTTTTGGATATGGAGGAGTAAGTTTTGTCTTGGAGCATGAACATATTTCATTGTGGCTGACGGTCATTGTAGAGGCAAAGCAACAGGCAAGTGTTACATCACAAATGGCTACAACATTTGACTTTTATCCTGAAATTAGTGGAGATTCTTAGAAGCATTGAAAGCAACAGAATGAGTTAATCATATCTTCTTTCCTGAAATCTCATTCATCAGCAATTTGAAAGAAGATTTGGGGATAGAAGGTTGAGCAAGACCATAAGCAAATTACTCCATTATAATAGTCTAGTAGCAATGCTATGACTATTTAAAAAAAAAGCAGTGGCAGTGCCATGGAGAAAGAAAAAAGGCTACAGAATCACTGAGTGAAGAAAACAAGAGAACTTGCTGATTATTTGGATTTGAAGGTATGGAGTGAGCAAGGCCACCTTACTAATGCCATATGTTTGGCTGCCCTGTCTTTAACTGATGAAAAAAAGGAAGCTGCATTAACATCCACTCTAAAATTCACTCCTTAGTCAAATCCTTGAATAATGAGGCTTGGAGGAAAAGGCTGTGGTTAAACTTACACTCTCACCTAACTTGTTCTTCCCTGGTAATTTATAGATTCAATGCTATTCCCATCAAACTACCATTGACATCTCAGAATTAGAAAAAAAAACCTAATTTAAATTTCATATGGAATCAAAGAAGACCCCGCATAGCCACAACAATCCTAAGCAAAAAGATCCAAGCTGGAGGCATCATGCTACTGGACTTCAAACTATACTACAAGGCTACAGTAACCAAAACAGCATGATACTGGTACCAAAACAGACAAAGAATTGGCAATAAAGTTCATTTCAGAGTCTTTTAACTTTAAGTGGAAATTCAAAAAAAGATAAGATATATGCAAAATGATAGAATATTATAAAACAATATATGAGCTAAAATAAAAATTTCTTATCACAAAACTATTACTTCCAGTAATTTAAGAGGGAGAATTTAAAAGTCTGAATCATTTTATTCCTGGCTAGGTGGAAAAAATCTGAGCACGCCACAATGATAGTGTTTAAAATAGAAAACATATTCAACATCTGTTTAATCCCAACTGAAGGAGATTTCTTTGAAAGTATTTTTTAATGCCTTTTAGGTTGCTTCATATTATTGAGGGGGGTTCCATTTCTACTATATATACCTGCCTATTTAAAGTGCCTTATAACTTTACATAGGGATTGAGCTATAGTTGAACATACAAGAAAATCAATAGATGTAAAACTTGGCTTAGTTTTCTCTCCATTATAATGGAGTAATGCTAGATATTTTAGGTTAGTAGAGCAAACTATTTTTAGAAATTACTGAACCTTAAATAGATTCTAAATGAGCAGATACAAGATTTGATAATTTTTTAAAAATGAAAAAAGATTCACATTTACGGTTTTGTCATAATGTGAAAGCATTAGAAGAAACTTAGACTGTCAACTCAGGCAAAGAGCTTGTGTATGGCTATGGTCACCTTCAAGCAAGAGAAAGTGGGCAAGTCCAGGCAAGTGGGAGAAATAAAGACTGGAGCAGAACCCCCCGGCAAATTTCTGGTTGCCATATTAAAGAAGGGAAAGACACTCGTAGCCAGAAATAAATCTTCTGCTGTAGCTGCCTCGGGCTCAGTTGTCAATCAGGCTGGTCTCAATGAAATGAAATTCTGAAATGGCAAAGAAACATTATAGTAACTCTAAATGGCTTTTTTCCTTCTTTTATCTAGATGTGTCAGATTAGAGTAGGTATCCAAGTACTGCCACAAAATCAACCTCAGCTGCTACCTAGATAATAACAGACCTTCTTCTACTGTGAAGATGAGGAGGAGGAAGAGGATGTAACAGTGATTATAATGGCAACTAGTGCTCATTGAGGAATTACCATGTGCATGACACCTTGTTTAGCTCCTTTTTGTGTTATTTCAGTTACTCATAATATGATTATTTTCAAGTCAATATTTTATAAATGAGGAATTTGAATTTAGAGGTAATTACTAAGTTGTCTAAGCTCATATATTGAGAGAAAAGCAGATTTAGGATTTGAATTTAGGATGAGAAAGCCAAGAAGTATCACTGAATTCAAGAGGTAGTACCTATTCTGAAGAATCAATACAAATGAGAGGATGAAGAAAACCAAAATTGAGAAAATGTCTAACCCATGTTCTTTAGAAGACACTATGCTTATAAAGTTAAACAACAAATGAGAATAATCTAAAATCCAAAACGCCTGAATGCAGATTTTAAAAGAATAAAAACATGGCTAAATAAAAGCACAGTAAATAAAATACACAATAAGGAAAATTAAATTAACATCAGCTTGAGAATTCTTACAATATTTAGAAAAAGAAGTAAGATAATGAGAGAAAAGAGACAATGAACAGATGAGGGAAATGTAACATACAAATAATAGAAATTCAAGGAGTAAATAACTGAGTAGATATATTAAAAATAATAATTTTTTTCAGAATAAATATTTGTGTCTTTGGGGCAAAAGAACTACATGTAAGGAAAAAAAACACAGAGACCTGCATTCATATTTTTTTAAAGTTACAAATAGGAAAAGATTTCCTACAAAGAAAGAAAAACCAGTGTAGCCTAGCGGAAAGAAAGAGAGAGAGTTGGAGGTAAAGACCATGAAATAAAATCCAGAGGATGAAGGAAATGATTGTGACCCAACAAGTCAATTTTACACTGTTAAATTTGCTGTTATGAACAAGGATAATTAAAAATTATTCTCATATATGGAATGGTTTAGACAATGCCATATATGTGACCTTCCTGAAAAAAGTCTCTCAAATTATTAGTCTCCTAGACTAAGAACTTAATCAAAGTAGAAAGTATTGAAACAGAGAAACAGGGTATTAAAAAGATTATTAGTGAACAACAAAACCAGTGGAACATAAAGAATTTTGATAACTATGTATGATGCATTAATTTTTTATTAAGTAACAAATTTCCACAAACTTAGTAGCTTAAAACAACACAAATTTATCATCTTATAATTTTATAGGTCAGAAATCTGACATGGTTTCACTGGGCTAATATTAAGGTGTCAGCAAGCCTGTATTCCTTTTAGGGGGCTCTAAGGAATAATTCATTTCCTTGCCTTTTTCAGCTTCCAGAGTCTGTCAACATTCTTTAGCTCACAGTCTCCAGCTTCCTTGTTCAGAGCCAGTAGTGTTGCATTTCTCTGCCCATATTTCCATAATCACATCTCCCTCTAATTCCTCTTTTCTGCTTCCCTCATTTTTGAGGACACTTCAATAGGACTGGGCTCAATATTCATTGGATAATACAGGATGATTTCCCTGTTTGGATGTCCTTAACTTCATCATGTCTAAAAAGTTTCTTTTGCCATAGAAGGTAATATAATCACAGGTGCCAGTAATTAGAACATGTACACCATTGGTGATGGTGGAAAGGGAGCATTTTATGCTTGTCACATATGCTAATAACATAAGCATTAAATCTATTCTTACACTAGATAATTATATAAATTAATATTTTAACAGTTTTTCTATGATTTCAGGGTTGTTAGTTTTTCTCAAATATTTCCTTTAATTATAGCCTTAAAAGTTTCTGTTCTTAATTTGGCAAGCTGACTTTTTTAAGTTCCTATATTTAGCCTGACACTGATTACAGTATCTTCTTCTGAGTTGGGATGAGAATCAGACAGTCCTATGGGAAGGCATTATATAATATTATAGTCCTATGGGAAGCCTAGAGATAGAAATAAAAAATTCCTATCATTACATTCTTTACTCTGCTCTTAGCTGGGTTCTGTGAAAGAAGAAATAAAAGACTTTGCATACTTTTAGAAAGACTGAAGGAATTTCAGGAGAGCCTAAATTTGGATATGAAAGGGGTAGATACAAACTAATATATAAAATACAAACTAAAAGTTACAAGATTATTCTTACATTTTTTCACTTAGTTTGATTTGGTCTACATTTAAAGAATTAAACCATGACTTTTAATATCATCTTTAAAGTCATAGAAAAAAAGTATGCATATAAAATATATTCCTATATACATATTTATATATGTGTATATTATATACATATATATAAGATATCAGGGAAGAAATAGGTGTCAGCTCAGAGAAGCTGTTACTTAAAGCAGTTTTTCTTCACATGCTATTGCTCAAAGGATGGAACTAAGAGGAATATAAATATAAGTTATGCTTGAAAAATTGCTTTGGCTAAAACCCTGAATTCTTTTAACTGATGAGGGAGAAAGGGGATTACAGTAGATATTTCCAATCTTGTTTTTTAAAAATAGTGTTAATGTCTGCCTATTAAAGGAGATTATTATTTATAACCTAAACCTGTTGATATTTTTGTTGGACATTGAATTGAAAATTCACAGACAAGCCATTCCTTCCAGTTGTCTGAAAAGCAAATGGAAATACATTGGTGTGAAGAGTTTTAGGCAGGAAAGAGAGCTCTGCTTGCTTATTCCCTTTCAATATGGCATATATAGAAAAAATTTGTGACATTATTTCTAAATTGGAAATTTTGATCAGATTATACCCAAGTGTCTGCATTTTAAAGAAGTATTTATATAGAGAAAATACTGGCAGGGTTTTTAAACTATTACATATATTTTAATAAAGTATATAATGAACTATTAAATTTGAAGCCACATTTTAAGTGACATGTATGAACTCCCAGGTAGTAGTGATAGAGGTGAGGGAAAACATATCATTAGAAAATGACTGAATGTGGCCGGGCGCGGTGGCTCAAGCCTGTAATCCCAGCACTTTGGGAGGCCGAGACGGGCGGATCACGAGGTCAGGAGATGGAGACCATCCTGGCTAACACGGTGAAACCCCGTCTCTACTAAAATACAAAACTAGCCGGGCGAGGTGGCGGGCGCCTGTAGTCCCAGCTACTCGGGAGGCTGAGGCAGGAGAATGGCGTAAACCCGGGAGGCGGAGCTTGCAGTGAGCTGAGATCCGGCCACTGCACTCCAGTCCGGGTGACAGAGGGAGACTCTGCCTCAAAAAAAAAAAAAAAAAAAAAATGACTGAATGAATGGGGAAAGTTTCACTTGGAGAGAGTAAATCTAAGAATAATGTAGACTTAATCTGTGTTGCCCTCCTGGTTATGTATCTCCTAATTGCCACTTCAGACCCACTCTCCACAGTTCTAGACCCGAGGGCTTACAACTCCTAATTTTCTATACCCTGTAATTTCTAGCCCAAGGATCAGCAAACTTTTTCTGTAACAGGCCAGAGAGTAAATATTTGGGCTTTAGGCCATACAATATCCATTGCAAATGTTCAACTCAGCCATTGTAGTACAAAATCAGTTATAAGAAAACTTTATATATAAAAATAGGCTGTGGATCTGTTCTAGATTCCAAACTATAGTTTCCTGTGGGCAAGTGAGTCTGGAGTCTGTATTTTATAGACGACTAGTCTTGAGATACAAGAAGAGCTTAGAATATGATCGTGTGAGGGCTGGGAGTAAATGCCATCATCAATGGTACAAATATAGAGCTCCCTTTTAAGCTGTGATTATTAGAACTATGAAAAGACTCAGTTATCCAAAAAAACTAACAATCATTCTGCTGAATTATTTTTATTAAAAATCCTCTAAAAAATAAACTAATAGGAAAATAGCACATTTTTAAAAAGTTGGTGATTTCACAAGACAGTCAATCTTAGATCAGAGATATTTGTTTTTAGCTGAGAACAATTAATTATATGGGAGAGACTGCTCCGTGTTCAACAAAATCTGGTTAATATTTCTAGGCACATAGTTAAACTCCATATTCCTATTTCTCTTGTTTATGTAACTGAATTTTAGCCTATGGAATATAAATGGAAGTAATGTACATCAATTTCAGACATGTTCATTTAAAAATACAGTGTAATTCTCCACTTTATCTTAACCTCCTAGCTGAATGGATAGGAGCCTGAGGTCCTAGCAAGCAGACTGCTCCAATATGAGAAGTTGTGGGGTTAACTGCCTGAGTACCTGACCACACACAGCTTCTCATTGACCAAAACACTGATAGGGACTTTATATAAATGAGCAATAAAGTTCTATTGTGTTAAGCCACTGAGAGAGCTCTTTACTCTAATAAATATTCACAGTTACTGAATTTTTAGGACTCATTGAAGATAGTGATCAATACATTTGATGGTTTATAAAATTGCTTTTTAAAATATTAAAATTTTTTCCAGACCTCAGAAAAAAATGAAAAAAGAATAAAGGAAGAAGAGTAAGATAACAGAGAAAAGCACAAGAGAATTGGCAAACTAATAGACAAATGATAAACATAAAGACAGAACCAAGGTGGCCAACTACAATATTCGAAGATCCCTGAGCTAAAGGAAGACCAAGTTACCAGTTCAAAATTTCTACCAAAACTCAGGCAAAAGTTATAAAATATTATTATACATGTAAGAGCATGGATTTTTCTAAGAACTCTTTGAAACAATTATAGTTATTTTTTAATTCCACAAAAATCTGGGGAGAATTAAATTAGGTGGTCATCAAAGGAAAATAAATTAGGTGGTCATCAAAGTAAGTATTAGCGTTCTCATCTAAAATACTGCATGCCAGAAGAAAATAGAGCATTTTCTGTAGGATACTTAAGCCAAACAGTTAAAACCCATGAAGCTTCTGCCTGATCCAATTGTCAGAGCAATGGAAAGATTTTCTCAAGTTTGGCATGACTCAGAAACATACTCCTCAAAAGCCCACCAAGAAAATTATGCATAAAAAGTTGATCTAGCTAATCGGGAAAATGAAAAATATAAAGATTCTAAGTATAGAAAGACATATTATAATAGGCATGGCAATGAGCTTTATGAACAATAAAACTGTGTAATGTGTAAACAATAGCTGTGGACACTATTATATCATACAGTACAAGTGCAGAAACCATGGCAGAGCAAGAACTTGCTGTCTGAGAACAAGGTTTGTAGTGAGCTGACAGCCTTCAGATAGCAGTGCCTTCAAGATCTTTCTCTGCATTCAAGGGAAGGTCATACACTTCCTGGGCATACCTCAGCCAATGACCCAGAACAAGAGATACTGGGATTTGGCCATTTCTACCCAATGCATGACTCTTTTAAAAGCAATCTTTGGGAGCTCCTGGTGGAGTCAGCTGAAATTTTGTGAGATCTGAATCGCAGTCAGAGGCTCTCCTTGATCAATCTTCCTTCACCTTTCTTTTCTTCCTTCCTTCACCTTTCTTGTCATAGCTGTCAGATATGCATTATGTTCTGGAGATTCTCTCAGATTAATATTATTTCCTTTCCTATTTATAGACAACCCCCTCTCAACCTCTAACACTCATAAATGTATCTCAGCCTCAGTTTGAGGAATCAACTGACGAAACAACAATTAAAAATAATTATTTAAAGAAAATATATTTAACTGGCACAAAATAGGCACACTGACCAATGGAACAGAATAGAGAACTAAACCCACTCATATGCGGTCAACTGATCTTTGACAAGAGTGCCAACAATACACACTGGGAAAGAAAATCCCCTTCAGCAAATACTGCTGGGCAAATTAGATATCCACATGCAGAAGAATAAAATTGAACTTCTTTCTTATACCATATACAAAAATTAACACAAAATAAATTAAAGATTTTAACATAAGATCTGCAACCATAAAAATTCTAGGATAAAACATACGGGAAAGCTTCTTGGCATTGGTCTCAGCAGTGATTTCATGAATGTGACACCAAAAGCATGGGCAACCAAAACACAAATAGATAAGTGGGACTATATCAAACTAAAATGCTTCTGTATAGCCAAGGAAATAATGAAAAGTGAAAAGTTGGCCTACAAAATGATATAAAATGTTTACAAGTCATATGTCTAATAAGAGCTTAACTTCCAAAATACATAAGGAACTCCTAAACCTTACTAACAAAAAAGCAAATAACTTGATTTAAAAATGGGCAAAGAACTTGAATAAACAAGGCATATACATAGAATGGAATACCATTTAACCTTAAAAAAGAAGGAAATCCTGTCCTTTGCAACAATATGGATAGACCTGGAAGACATTATGCTAAATGAAATGAGTCAGCTGTAGGACAAAAGCTTCATGATTCCTCTTATATGAGGCATCAAAAATAGTCAAACTTATGGAAGTAGACAACAGAATGGTAGTTCCCAGGAGATGAAGGAGGTGCACTTGGGGAGGTGCTCAATGCATACAAAGTTGTAACTTATACAAGATGAATTAGTTCCAGAGATCTGTTGTACAATAGACCTCATAAAGTCAAAAATAAGATATTGTGTATTTAAAATTTTAAGAGGGCAGATTTCATGTTAAGTGTTCTTAAAAAAAAAAAGAGACACATGGATGTATTTATTACTTTCATTGTGATTATGGTAACATAAGTGTGTATATATATGTCCAAACTCCCCAAATTATATACATCAATTATTGTATTTTTTGTATACCAGTTATACCTCAATAAAGCTGGAAAAAATAAAGATATTTTGAAGATACTGTATAAAATTATTATTTTAAAATACCCAAATCTGAGGGTTGATTGAGGAAAGGGGAAAATAAATGCAAACAAAATCTCTTCCTTTTCATAGGCTATGGGAAGTAGAATGGATACTTTAATTTTCTTGATTATTTATGCATGGACATCAAAACATATTTCTAGGTAGTAGGACATGACAAGATGGCTGACTAGAAACAGCTGCAGTTGGAAGGTCCTGCCAAAAAGAACGAAAACAGTGAGTGAATTCTGCACTGGCAGCTGAGGTATTCAGGTTTTCTCACTGGGACTGACTAGGCGGGTGGCGTGACCCACAGAGAGTGAGGAAAAGTAGGGTGGTGCAAAGGCCCACCTGGGAGCCACGGGGGGAAAGGGGATCTCCCACCCCTAGCCAAGGGAGGTGGTCAGTGATTGTGCTACCCGCCCCAGGAAACCACGTTTGTTCCACAAATCTGTGCAAAACGCAGATCAGGAGATCCCCCTAGTGAGCTCATGCCACCAGGTCTTGGGTCCCAAGCACAGAGCTATGCAAACTCTCAGCAGCCATTTGGCTGGAGACTATCTAAAACTACCAAGTTTACTGTGTCTGCCTGCTGCCTAAGATGACTGAGCTCCTAGTGGGGAGAGGCAGCAGCCACCACAGCAGCTCCAGTCTGCCATTTTTCCCCTGCCAGTGCCATGGAGACTAGGCAATTTTGACCTAGTGAGAATTCCAGGAGGAATTCTCCACAGTGCAACACAGTGGCTGTGGCAGATCATGGCCAGACTGCCTTTTTAGGCTGGACCGTGACCCATGCCTCCTCACTGGGTGGGGTCTGCCTGCGGGAATTTCAGCAACTCCAGCAAGGGCTTTATGGACAGAACTCTGATCTTTCTGGGACAAAGTCTGCAGTGGGAGGAGCATTGAGTCTTTGCAGATCAGCTGACTTAGTCTTTCCTCCTGCTGGCTCTGAGGAATCCAGGCAGTCTGGATAAGCGAAATTTCCCCCAATGCAGTGCACCCCCTCCAATGGGCAGCCAGAGTGCTTCGTTAAGTGGGTCCTGGATCCCCTGCCTCCTGACTGGGTGAGAGCCCCCATCAAAAGGGATAGACACCTTATACAGAAGTGTTCCTTTTGGCATCAGGTCAGTGCCACTCTGGGTCAGAGATCCCAGAGGAAGGAGCAGGCTGCCATCTTTGCTGTTCTGCAGCCTCCACTAGTAACACCTCTAGATGCAGAAGGGACAGGATCTGAACTGGATCGCCAGCAAACCACAGCAGTCCTATGGAAGAGGGTCCTGATTGTTAAAAGAAACAAACAGAAAGCAACAACAACAACAACAGCATCAACAAAAAGTCCTCACAAGAACCCCATCCAAAAGTCAGCAGCCCCAAAATCTAAGCTAGGTAAACTCACAAAGATGAAAAAGAATCAATGAAAAAACACTGAAAACTCAAAAAGTCACAGTGCCTCTTCTCCTCCAAATGATCACAACACCTCTCCAGCAAGGGCACAGAACTGGGCAGAGGCTGAGATGGATGAATTCACAGAAGTAGGCTTCAGAAACTGGGTCATAATGAACTTCACTGAACTACAGGAGCATGTTCTAACCCAAAGCAACAAAGCTAAGAACCATGATAAAACATTACAGGAGCTGTTAACCAAAATAATCAGGTGAGAGAGGAACATAAATGACCTGATGGAGGTGAAAAACACAACATGTGTACTTCACAATGCAACCACAAGTATCAATAGCTGAATAGACCAAGTGGAGGAAAGAATTTCAGAGCTTGAAGACTATCTTGCTGAAATAAGACCGACAGACAAGGTCAGACAAAAAAGAATGAAAAGATATGAACAAAACCTCCAAGAACTATGGGATTATGTAAAAAGATTGAAGTTACAACTGATTGGGGTACCGGAAAGAGATGGAGAGAATGAAACCAAGTTGGAAAACACACTTCAGGACATCATCCAGGAGAACTTCCCCAACCTAGCAAGACAGGCCAACATTCAAATTCAGGAAATCCAGAGAATACCAGTAAGATACTCCATGAGAAGATCAACTCCAAGACACATAATCATCAGATTCTCAAAGGTCAAAATGAAGGAAAAAAACTGTTAAGGGCAGCCAGAGAGAAAGGCCAGGCCACCTACAAAAGGAAGCTCATCAGATTAATAGCAGATGTCTCAGAAGAAACCCTACAAGCTGGAAGAGATTTGGGGCCAATATTTAACATTCTTAAAGAAAATAATTTCCAACCCAGAATTTTATATCTAGCCAAGCAAATTTCGTATCTAGTACCATAAGCAAAGAAGAAATAAAATCCTTTTCTGACAAGCAAATGAGGGAATTTGTCACCACCAGGCCCATCTTGCAAGAACTCCTGAATGAAGCACTAAATATGGAAAGGAAAAAACTGGTACCAGCCACTGCAAAAACACACTGAAATACAAAGACCAATGACACTATAAAGAAATTCCGGGGGGCGGAGCAAGATGGCCGAATAGGAACAGCTCCAGTCTCCAACTCCCAGCGCGAGTGACACAGAAGACCGGTGATTTCTGCATTTTCAACTGAGGTACTGGGGTCATCTCACTAGGGAGTGCCGGACAATCAGTGCTGGTCAGCTGCTGCAGCCTGACCAGCGAGAGCTGAAGCAGGGCGAGGCATCGCCTCACCTGG
>NW_016804432.1:252248-261607 GCF_001698545.2 Rhinopithecus bieti | reverse complement strand
AAAAAATAGAAAAAAGGGAAAATCAGACAAATAGAACACAACAAAATGATATACTTAATACTAATTACAACAATACTCACATTTAATGTAAATATCCCAAATAAAACTCAGTGAGCATTACATTAGATGAAAAATCAAGACCAACTAAATTCTGCATATGGAAAACCAATTTTAAATGTAAAAACAAAAAAAAGTTAATCATAAAAGAATGGAAAAATAAAAAAAAAATAAAAAAAAAAAAAGAAATTCCATCAACTAGTATGCAAAATAACCAATTAGCATCATGATAACAGGATCAAATTCACACATAACAATATTAACCTTAAATAAAAATGGGCTAAATGCACCAAGTAAAAGACAGACTGGGAGACTGGAGAGAGTCAAGGCCCATCAGTGTGCTGTATTCAAGAGACCCATCTCATGTGCAAAGACACACATAGACTCAAAATAAAGGGATGAAGCAAAATTTACCAAGCAAATGGAAAGCAAAAAAAGCAGGGGTTGCTATCCTAATTTCTGACGAAACAGACTTTAAACTAACAAAGATCAAAAAAGACAAAGAAGGGAATTACATAATGGGAAAGAGATCAATAAGAAGAGTTAACTATCCTAAATGTATATGCACCCAATACAGGGGCACCCGGATTCATGAAGCAAGTTGTTAGAGACCTACAAAGAGACCTACAAAGAGACTTAGACTCCCACACAATGATAGTGGGAGACTTTTCTGTCATCAAGACAGAAAATTAACAAGGATATTCAGGGCTTGAAATCAGCTCTGGAACAAGTGGACCTGATAGAATATTTTTACACTCTACCCATCTGACAAAGTTCTAATATCCAGAATCCATAAGGAATTTAAGCAAATTTACATGAAAAAAAATGAACAGCCCCATTAAACAGTGAGCAAAGGATGTGAACAGACATTTCTGAAAAGAAGACATTTATGTGGCCAACAAACCTATGAAAAAAAGCTCAACATCACTGGCCATTAGAGAAATGCAAATCAAAACCACAATGAGATACCATCTTAGACCAGTCAGAATGATGATTACAAAAAGTCAAGAAGCAACAGATGCTGGTGAGGCTGTGGAGAAACAGAAACACTTTTTACACTGTTGGTGGGAATATAAATTAGTTCAACCATTGTGGAAGACAGTGAGGCAACTCCTCAAAGATCTACAGCCAGAAATGCCATCTGACCCAGCAATCCCACTACTGGGTATATACCCAAAGGAATATAAATCATTCTACTATAAAGATACATGCATGTGTATGTGTACTGCAGCACTATTCACAATAGCAAAGACATGGAATCAACACAAATGCCCATCAATGATAGACTGGATAAAGAAAATGTGGTACATATGTACCATGGAATACTATGCAGCCATAAAAGGAATGAGATCATATCCTTTGCAGGGAGATGGATGGAGCTTGAAGCTGTTATCCTCAGCAAACTAGCACAGGAGTAGAAAACCAAACGCTGCATGTTCTCACATAAAAATGGGAGCTGAACAATTAGAACACATGGACACAGGAAGAGGAACAACACACACAGGGGCCCTTTCAGGAGCAGGGGGGAGAAAATATCAGGATAAATACCTAATGTATGTGGGGCTTAATACCTAGGTGATGGGTTGATAGATGCAGCAAACCATCATGGCACATGCTTACCCATGTAATAAATCTGCACGTCCTGCACATGTATCTTGGAACCTAGAATGAAATAAAATTAAATTAAAACTTATTTCTAAAATTGAATCTAAACACTAAATGGATAAAACTGAAGGGGTGATTTCACAATCACTAAAAAGGTTGCATATACAGCAAAGGAGAGAATAAACTTCAGTCTCTCCAAAACATGAGAAAAGACATGCATCTTAATATGACTAGAGTAAGCTAATGTTTATCACATTAATGTGAATAGATTATTCCCCTCTACTTACAAAAACATAATCATCATATTAGACCAAAAGGAGAATTGAAATATATGCTCTTTATTAAAGATGTACTAGAAAGTAACACAAAGTTATTGTTTAAATGTGATGAATAAGCAGAAATATAAAATAAACACAAAGAAGGCATGTGTTAATAATGTTAATACCGAAAAAGTTAGAATTCAATGGGAAAAGCTTTCCATGGGTCAAAGAAAAATGTTTGTTATTCAAACAGGTTAACTGTGAGTTCACATTTATGTTCCCCTGACAAGAGTACTGATAAATACGTAAAGCTTCACTAGTAAAACAACAACAACAAAAAGTTCTCTGAGTCTTTGGCAGATCAAATGGATAAAAAGTAAAACATTAAATCAAGGAATTGAATAATAAAATTAATAATATTTATTTCATACATTTATCTACCTTTTTAATAGTATATGTAAATTATTGTACTATAAATGCCATGGAAAGTTTACAAAATATAATTTGAACTAGACCCAAAGAGAATCTAAAAATATAATGTACAAATCAATATAGAATACACTCTGATCAGGTGGGTGGTGAGCATGAGAATTCACCTCACAGAAATCCAGGCATAGGGCACATAACTGAATGAGGTCTGGGATGCTATACTTTGAAATCTATCACCTCATTTGCACCAAGGTCGTGCATCCCACAAGCCCTTCTAAAACAAAGGCTGAGTGCAGTTGTTATAGTTAGGAAGATTTATGCCTGGGAGATTGAGGACTACATTTTCGACTAACTGACTCCAGGACTCCTCAAAAGTACTGTCAAAACTTCAAAACTGCACAGTAGTAGTCTAGGATACTTTGCCAACACTTCCCACCCTCCCTCTCTCACTCAGGGTCAGCATTGCATTGCTGTATGGTAGCTCTCCCAGCTTCGCCCAGTTTCCTTCCTGTTTCCCTTCACACAAGCATGTCCTCTAATTAAATTTTTGTACATTAATCCTGTCTGGGCATCCTATTCTTGGATATCTCAGCCTAATACAAAATGTAATAAGATTAGAATTAATGCCAATAGCATACACAGAAACAGCAAATAGGTGAATATTAAAACTAATTGCTAAATACTTTTTTAATCAAAAGAGAAAACTGAAAGTACAATTATATACTTACAAATAATACCATGTGACGAAACTTATAATCAAAGTTGTGTTTAGAAAAACATTTATAACTTAAATGCTTCTATTAGCCAATTAAAAATGAAAATAAACCTACCAAAACTGAGAATTCAAGAACATAGAAAAAATAAACACGCCTAAGCACAGTAGGTTGAAGGAATTAATAGAGATTAAAGCAGACGTCAATAGAACAGAAAACAAAAATACTATATGCCATAATTATTTTCTTACCAGAGGTAGCTTTTCTCCTCAATTAATTTTAAAAATAAGAAAATACGTGTAGCAAGTTGGAAGGAAAAAATGCTGAGTAGTCATAGATAAATAAGATATATAAAATAATAAATTATAATTGAATATTATATGGCGCATGATGTTGAAAACATAATCAGGATTAAACGTATAATTTTAAGAGATTTACATTTAACCTAAACTTGCTGAAGATGATATAATAAAGCTAAGTAGATCAATTTAAAAATTAACAAATTATCCCACTCATCTTCAAAGAGACTGGCTCAAAGTTTGAGGTGTGTTCTTTGTTTTATTTTATTTTTATTGAGCAATAATAATTGCATGTATTTTTATGGCATATAATGTGATGCTTCAATGCATGCATATATCGTGGAATGAGCAAATTAGGCTAATTAACATATCCATGTCATAGGTGAGTTATTTCAAAATTTTTTGGTAACATAAGTTATATTTTATTTACAAATGTCTAGAGTACATACAAAGCAGGAAAGATTATCAATGTATTCAATACATATTTATAGGCATGATAATAAACCATGACTATAGGGGAAGGGAAGGGAGGATCAATCCATATCACTTATAAATATTGAGGCAAAAATTGTAGAACAGGTTTGGCAAATCGGATCAGAGAAGTCAATTTAGAAGAGGTGGTATCAAGAATGAACTAAAGAGTAGGATTTTCACCAGCAGAGCAAGGCACTTGAAACAAGGAAAAGTTAAGTGAGCAGCAGCGGCATAGCACAAAAGACCCACCTAGGTAAAATGACCATGCTTCCCAGTTTCCCTGGCCAGTGCTTGCTTATACTACTTGCCAGTATAACTGTTAGTAGCATCCTTTTCCACTCACAAAGGTATCCTGGGTCTGGGCACAGTGGCTCACAGCCTTTAATCCCAGCACTTCGGGGAAGAAGCAGGCAGATCACCTGAACTCAGCAGATCTAGACCAACCTGGGCAACACGGCAAAATCCCATCTCTATAAAAAATACAAAAATTAGCTGGGCGTGGTGGTGCCCACCTGTATTCCCAGCTACTCAGGAGGCTGAGGCAGGTGAATCCCTTGAGCCCAGGAGGCAGAGGTTGCAGTGAGCCTAGATTGCACCACTGCACTCCAGCCTGGGCAACAGAGGGATATCTTGTGAAAAAAAAGTATTCTAGGGTCTCCCTGACTACTTAAGATGCTGAAAGCTGGAAAGAGCATTGCTTTTATTCTAACAACTACAATACAAAAACCTGAATGAACTACACAATTGTAATTATTTGAACCACAGACTGAAAGTCTCAGGGCAACCAAGTAGCCTAAAATCTAATAAAAGAGATGCATCTTCCAAGAAAAATGAGACACAAGCCCATCACAAGCACAGAGCATGGAAGGAAGAGTTGCCATTACAAACAGATAAAAAATTAACTGAAATTGTTAATGAATTGATAAAGGCTGGTTGTGGGTGGGTGCAAAACCATATAATCCGTGGAGCCATAAACACAAGGGGGATTTGCACCCACTCATCCTTTTTTCTGCAGAACGCAACTAGTGTTGATGAGAAACTCTGATGCCAGGGCAGGAAAACAATAAAAATCTAACTTTGTTTTATGACTTGGAGGAGGGGAGAGGCCACCACTGCAGGAAAGGCACAAAGCCCTGGCAGAACCATCTTTTTCTGAGAGTTTTAAGCCCTTGAGGAAAGAGCAGTAAGCCCTGTCAACCTCAGGGCACAAATTAAGATCCATTACAGCTGGAGAAAAGAAAAAAAAAACTTTTATTTTTAAGGAAACAGGAAACCATGCTCAACCCTATCACTGGAGCAGCAAGAAAGTCCCACACAAGAACTACCAAAAATATAAGATACGGTTTGCCTGCCAGGGAGGTGAGCAGCAGGATGACTGCCAAAGCTCCATCCCTAAGGCCCAGGGACACAAGGCCAGCCTAAGAATGAGGCTAGAGCAGGACAATAAAGAAACTCCTTTCCACTTCTATAATAAGGTTAGAAAGTCCCAATTCACAAGCTACAAATGTCTATCTCTGTGAGAGAGATAAGAGGATTGACACCCACTATGAGGTGCAGGCACAAAGGGAAGGCTGAAAGCTAAGGGTGGAGTAGAAACATTCAGCAAAACGCTCTGGCAACCCAGCTCCCGTGATAAACACAAGATAATCCTCCAGGATTTAAACTCTGTGATACACTCAAGGAAACAATAGGAACAACAAAACTCAAACCAGCTCAGATATGGAGTAGATTGAATCAACTGCATGCACTATTGGTCTAGCAAAGAGGCATGCCTATTTTCAGGCACATATATTATTTCTCCCTGTTACTGGAGCTATTCACAATGAGTGGCATTCAACAGAAGAAATAGAAGGCACACAAACAAGTAAGAAAAAAGAACCCACTGGAAAGAGATAAAGCAATTAACAGACACAGACTTAGAAATGGCCCAAACATTGGAACTATTGGACAGGAACTTTTAAATACTTATTATTAATAAATTACAATTTCTCATGGAAAACATGGTCAACAGCCATGAACAGATGTGGACTTTTGCAGAGAAATGAAAACTATTAAAAAGAGTCAAATAGAAATGCTAAAAACTATCTATCAAAATGAAGGTGAAATAGTTTTCAAAACAAAAGAATACATACATACAAATATACATATATACATATGTAAAATAATTTAATATCAGCAGACCTGCACCACAGGAAATATTTCAAAAAACAATCAAACATAAAACAAACAAGTCTTTAGGCAAAGGAACATGATACTAGACAGAAATTTGAATCTATACCCACACAGGCAAATGAAAAACTCTAGGAATAGTTAAAATGAAAGTAAATTTAAAAGACACTTTTTTATTTTTAACCACTCTAAATCACTTTTCTTTAAACATTCAGTAATGCACTAAAGTATCATCGAATGCCTAAAAAGCACTGGTAGAAATGCATTTGGAGTTTATATCCTATGTAAATATAAAATGGATAACATCAATCAATAGCACGAAAGATGAGGGGGAAGATTGTCAGTATGCTGTTTTGTAAATTGCAATCTAAATGAAGCAGTATGATGCTATTTGAAAGTATATTGTTATTAATTGATGATGTGCATTGAAAACCCTATAGCAGCCACTACATTTTAAAAAGATATATATAATAAGCTAATCATGAAATAAAATAGAATTATGTAAATTAATCATAACTAGACAGAAAGGAGACAAAAGGAACAAATAACAGATGGAACAAATAGAAAACAAATTGCAAGAAAGCAGATTTTAATTTAACTATATATTTATAACTTATAAAAGTATTTAAATGCATTTATATCAGTCAGGGCTCTCCAGAGGGACAGAACCAATAGCATATACAAGAAAGATAATTTATTAAGAGGAATTTGCTCATGGTCACAAAGGTACAGTTCTAGCACAGGCCATCTGCAAGTTGGAGGACCAGAGAGACCAGTAGTGTGGCTCCCAGGGAAGCTGGTAGCATGGCTTAGTCAAAAGCCTTAGAACCAGGGAAGTCTGAGAGCCTCCAGGAGGCTGCTGTTGCAAGTCACATAATCCAGAGGCTGAAAGAATCTGGAATCTTTTGTCCAAGGTCAGGAGGAGAGGAAGGTATTCTACTCAGAAAGGGAGAGAGAAGCTAGAGAATACTGGGTATCCCCTTTCTTTGGTCTGTTGTCCTCCAGCCAACTGGATGATGTCTGCCTACACCGAGGGTGAGTCTTCCTGTCTCAGTCCACTGACTCACGGGTCCATCTCCTCTAGAAGAATACTTCCAGACACACACATAAATAATTCTTCTACCAGCCATCTAGATATTTCTCAATTTAGTCAAGTGAACAGTTAATAATAGCTATCATAGCACTAACGAAAAGACGGGGATGGTCAGATTGGCTAACAAGCAATTTATTCTGTCCAGATGAAACCCCTTTAAATATAAAGACAAGTATAGATTCAAAATAAAATGATGTAAAAAGATATACTATACCAACACTAATTAGAGGAAAGCTGAAGTGACTACATTCATATCAGACAAAATAGACTTCAGATCAAAGAATACTACCAGGAAAAAAAAAAAAAAGAAGGAACATTATAAGGCTGTGGCTCAGGAGAGGAGCTGACTACAAAGGAGACTGAAATAATTTTGGTAGAGTGAGACTATTACATATCTTGACTCCTGTGGCAATTACACAACCATACACATTTGTCAAATGCATAGATCTATACACTGAAAATGGTGAATCTTGCTGTAAGTAAATTATACCTCAATGAACTGACCTTAAAAACATCACTCTATATAGAAGTGAAACAAGTAAATAATACATTTATTTTCCCAAATGTCTATTCAATGTTTGCTAGGTAAATAACACTGTTTGAAGGCAATCTTGATCTTGAGATCCCTTTTTCTTTTCATTCACTTTTAAATATAATCTGAGTGCATGCACATAATGATTTTTTCCTTTAAACTTTTTCATTGACATAAAATTCTACCTTAAAGATTTAATTAAAGGATTTTGTTTTACGACAAGGTCTCACTCTGTCACCTAAACTGGAGCGCAATGGTGCGATTGCTACCCACTGCAACCTCAACTTCCCAGGGCTCACACAACCCTTCCACCTCAGCCTCCCGAGTAGCTGGAACTACAGGTGCATGCCACCATGCCTGTCCATTTTAGTTTTTAGTTTATTTATTTATTTATTTATTTTGTAGAGATGGGGTTTTGCCCTGTTGCTCACAGTGGTCTCAAACTCCTGAGCTCAAGAGATTTGCCTGCCTCAGCCTTCCAAATTGCTGGGTTTACAGGTATGTTACACTTTGGCAAGGATCATTTTATTTAAGGATGCTTTTTCTTTTTTCTTTTATTCTGAATTCCCTTTCTTTTCATACCAAATCTGTAAGCAAGTAGGTAAAATAATGGACATAAATGATTTCATTTTGTTCAAAACTATTTCAAATACTCACAGTGAAGTTTCTGATTTCATCCTTTGTCAGAAATATTTATTACTTCGAAATAGGATAGAGAAAATGTTTCTTATGCAATACTTATACACCTGAAAGGGAATTTATCATGGGGAATTTGTTCAATTGCATGCCACAATTTGGAAAAGAATTAGAAGTAAAAGAGTATCCGAAATGATGCAGGGACTTTGAATTTTTTTTTTTTTATACAATGCTTTGATAAATCAATTATCTCACACAATAACCCATATCCAGTATAATAAAACTCATTACTGTGAATTAGAAAGAAGTGAGAAATGTGAATTTATCCTTTAAGTGCTAATGCTACAATATTTACTATAATTTTAATGTGTTGCCTTGTGACTTACTGATCATTCAGTTTTAATTCAAAGAAAGGTATCTCAGGTAATGCTGCACATTGAAATAAAAAAATAAACATTCTTAGAAGCAAAGCAAAACACTATGAAAATTTCTTTCCAGAGACCACACATATTTGGGATAACAAACCATCATATGAATTTAGAGTTAAAGTGCATTTCTAAAAGAAAGTATGTGTTCTCATGCCTAGGGCTTTCTATGCTGCATATTTTGTTTAATACAGGCTGAAATCTGCTCAAAAACAGATAAATACATTTAATATTGACTGATGAACTAGGCCATCTCTGCTTCATAGTATTCAATAGTGTACTGAATTGATCACCTTATCTGTTCGTAATATTCTTACTTTGTGTGAAAGGAAATAAAAACCCTCTCCACACATTTTCATTTATTTTTATCTCATTGTACAGCATTTTAGAAACAATTCAACACCAAATAAGAAGACATCATTTCTTCACAATTCTGTCATCTCAATAAATCTAACTTTTAAATTTTTCACATTTTTTGAAGCCTTAGCAATATATGTACAAAATTTTTAATACTGCAGTAAACATAGTGAAAATACCGTTTATCCATCTATTCATTTTTCAACAAATGTTCACTGACCACCATCATTTTAAGACCTTAGAGGCCGGGCGCGGTGGCTCAAGCCTGTAATCCCAGCACTTTGGGAGGCCGAGACGGGCGGATCACAAG
>NW_016804432.1:248829-251973 GCF_001698545.2 Rhinopithecus bieti | reverse complement strand
AAAAAAAAAAAAAAAAAAAAAAAAAAACTAGCCGGGCGAGGTGGCGGGCGCCTGTAGTCCCAGCTACTCGGGAGGCTGAGGCAGGAGAATGGCGTAAAAACCCGGGAGGCGGAGCTTGCAGTGAGCTGAGATCTGGCCACTGCACTCCTGCCTGGGCAACAGAGCGAAACTCCGTCTCAAAAAAAAAAAAAAAAAAAAAAAAGACCTTAGAATACATTCTAAACCAAAAATCTTTGCCTTCATGAAGATAAAACTTTGGGAGGTTCAATATAGGTAATATAAAAGAATTACCCAGCAACTTCGGAAGCTGAGGCAGATGAATCACTTCAAGCCGGGAACCTAAGCAGCGTAGTGAGACCCCCAATGGAGAGCGAGAGCGAGAGCGCGGTAAAATATGTTGACATTAGAAAGTTTTGCCATACTATAGTTAAAAAAATAGAGAAGATATGGCAGGGGAAAGGTGTGCTCGGAGTTTGGGAAAGGGCTCTGAAAGTTTAAATAGGATAAAAGAGTAGACCTTCTTGAGATGCTCACACTAGAAACAATGTTAAAAGAGAAGAAATAGTTAGTCACGTGGATATTTAGGGAGTAGTCTAGACATGGGCCAGAGCCAGGCTGAGGTCCCTGGGCAGGGACATGCCTAGGAGGCCATTGCGGCTGGAATCCAGGGAACAGTAAGGAAAGTCGTAGGAAATGAAGTGAGGGAGGGAATAGGGAGTCAGGACAGAGCCTTTAAGACTTTCCGCTTGGAGTTTATTTTTTTCACTTACAATCATATCAGAAACATTTTCCACATTGTTACATTCTCTTCTGCATAGGTATATGGCATGAGAGAGAGGAAATAATTCCCCAAGTGGTGTTGTGGAAAAAAGAAAACAGAAAAAGACACATACCAGATAGACTCTATTTTTGAAATCTCTCTTCTTTCTCCACAATTTATTTCCACTTATTTTTTCCTATTGCCATTACCACATGTAGATGCCTAGAAAAAAAAAAAAAACTAATATTTATATAACTTAAAGTATTAGGGTCTCGATCTTTTATTTTCCAGCTTTCATTTTGAATGTGAAAGGAGCAATTTTAACAAAAGGGAAATTGCAAAGAAATCATTCAGACATTGGATCCTCTCCCCATCATGTATAAAGGAAGACCCTGTTTGCGGGCCTGCTAGAATATAAAACACAATAATGGTTGATATGACAGATGAGTCTTTAGTAAACCACTGTGTTTACCCTCTTGTGAATGTCTGTGGCCAGAACTGGAATTTGGTGCAAAGGTGACTATTTAAAACCATACAATTATGAGGCACATATTCCTTCCACTCTAGCTTTAAGAAAGTATGTTCTTTTCCCAGGAGATAGTGTTAGAATTGATCTGCCTCACACCAGTGTTTCATCTCTCTGTGCTACTTATTCTGAGAGCTTTACTTATTTTTCCAAAACTATTGTTAGTATCCTTTGTACATGCAATAAACAGAAACCGGAGACTGCTCATTACTATGAAATGCTTTCATGATCTCATATTATTTCTTTTTAAATGTAGCCAGCTAAAACATATTCTTGAAATGTGACAATTAATCAACAGATCCAAAGCAAATTTTCCTTTTTGCTTTCAAGTGACTAGTTAATTAGATGATTTACTATTTAAATGCTGCTCAACCCATATGACTGTTCATTATATTTATTTCATGTGTCAATATAAATGTAAAAAACTTAGAATAAATAATACATAAAATTGTGCTCATTTCATTTCATGCTATTTGCCAGTTTCACATTAGATGCATTCCTGCCTGGAAGCACACTCATCAGTTGAATTCTCTCACATCTTTATTACTTATTCCTTACGGAAATATTCATTTCTGAGAATTATAAAGAAAATATTTCAAGATTTTGTTATAATTGATAGCCATATTATATTCAATCATTCTCCTTTTGTTACTATCAGAGCTGTTTAACTTGACATACTATCAGTTTGTAAAAACACACTTTTGGTTGCTGCAAGTTCATACTTTCTGTCATTAATACAAATGCATAGATTTCAGTAACCTTAAACAACTATTTATAGGAGGCAGAATAATTTTTAATGACATGAAATAGATATCCTCCTATTTCCCCATTGATGCTTCTAGGTCATTTTTCCTTCATCATTGGGCATCTCAGTTCCTTGGCATGCCACTTCCAAAGAGCTTTTCCTCCGTAACTGTGCTACCTTGAAAAATCCCAGTTACAAGCATCTCCGCTTCTAACCTCCAGTCTGTTACTCTAGCACTTGCGTTTTAATAACACCTAGACTACATCAGGGCCTTTAATCCATTCACGTTGCTGTTGGTCACCTCCATGTTCCCATGTCCTTGCTTATAGACTCAGCTTAGATCCCGGGTCTATAAAATAGGCACTCTTTATCCATCAATACATTTGCCTTTGTAAATGCAAATGTTCCCTTGCTTGGTACCTACGTTCACAAATCTCAATGGGCAGTCACACGTTGCCAAGTAATTATATTGTACCTCTTTAATAAATTGCATTCCCTTAGTCTCTGAAATGAATAGTTCAGACCTGCTTGTTTTTTCTTTTGAGTTTCTAACCCTTGTCCTTATCTCCATCTCAGCCGATTTCCCCTCACATATAGAGAGAAAATCAATTCTATCAGATGAGAACTGCTTCCTCTTCCTAAAACTAAATTCACCAACCACCCCACATGTATACCTCATTTCCTTTGAAATAGAAAAAAAATGTCTCTCTTTCTTTCTAGTATTAAACCTCCATATGTCCCCTGGATTAACCCTACAATCAGTTTTCTGTGGTAGTACCAGGCAGTCATTAAGAATGAAGATGGGGGGGGGGAGCAAGATGGCCCAATAGGAACAGCTCCAGTCTCCAACTCCCAGCGCCAGCGACACAGAAGACCGGTAATTTCTGCATTTTCAACTGAGGTACTGGGGACATCTCACTAGGGAGTGCCGGACAATCGGTGCTGGTCAGCTGCTGCAGCCTGACCAGCGAGAGCTGAAGCAGGGCGAGGCATCGCCTCACCTGGGAAGTGCAAGGGGGAAGGGAATCCCTTTTCCTAGCCAGGAGAACTGAGACACACAACACCTGGAAAATCGGGTAACTCCCACCCCAATACCACGCTTTAAGCAAATGG
>NW_016804432.1:207129-247357 GCF_001698545.2 Rhinopithecus bieti | reverse complement strand
TCTGTAAAACAATCAGAAGATTTGAAAATGCACAGAAATTTATTGCAGTGGTAAGCGGCTCTCTATATCTCATGTGACAAGTCCATGATTGTTTAACTGGATTTAAACAGAGTATTATGATAGATGTTCAGAGCACATTCCCTGAGTTATCAAGAATGACTAAAGCATTTTGAACTTTCTGTTTCAAAAGACACTTTAGAAAGGATTCCACCAGAAATGACTTAAAAGTATTAGAAGTTTAAAAAGGAATACTCCTGACATCTCCCCTGAATAAACCATATCTTTCCCCAATGATGCTAGATAAATAATTTGCTACTGTGGCAATATCAGTCTCTTAGTGAATAATTCTAGCACTCTTCTCACGTGCTTGGAGACTTTTCTTAGTTACCATATCATTTCAACTAATTAACAGGTTTGTTTAAGGGATCCGTTTCTTAAAAACTCTTTTACAGTTTTGTCAAAATTGATTTTTGTAATAAATTGACATAAGTTAAATGGACAAGGTAAGTCATCATTAAAGAAATCCCCTGGCAAAAGATTCCTTTAATATGAGTTTCTGTATAACTCATCTTCCTTATGACTTTACATGTACTATGATGGCTATAAGAAAGACAATAAACAAGTATTGGTGAAGATGTGGAGAAACTGGAACTCTCATTCATTGCTTGTGGGAATGTAAAATGGTTCAGCTGCTTTGGAAAACAGTTTGTCAGTTTCTTTGAAAAGTTAAACATGGAGTTAGCATACGAACCAGGAATTCCAGTCCAAAGTATATAACCAAGAGAATCGAAGATGTCTGTCTTCACCAGAACTTGTGCATAAATGTTCATAGCATTCCAAACATGTTCATCATAGCCAAAAGGTTGAAACAGCTCAAATGTCCATGCACTGATGAAAGCAAGACAAAGTGTTCTATACCTAACAAAAAATGAAAATGGAAATATCATCATAGAAAATGAAATACTCGTGCATGCTACAGCAGGGATAAACCTTAAAAACATCATGCTAAGTGAAATAAGCCCGACACAAAAAGGCAAATATATGATTCCATTTATGTGAAATATCCAGAATAGACAAATTACATAGACAGAAAGTACATTCATGGTTTCTAAGGGCTGGTAGACGGTGGGATTGGGGAATGACTGCTAATGAGTGTGGGTTTCTTTTGGAATATTAAAATATTCTGAAATTAGGTAGAAGTGAAGGTTATACAACTAGTGAATAGACTAAAACTCACTGAATTCTATACTTTAAAATAGTGATTACGCCATGTTAATTATATCTCAATAAAAATGTCATCTTTTTATCAATTTGTATATTTCATATATAAGCTCTTGAAATGAACCATACCCTTGATATAATTTTTTCTTGTATTTATGACTTTTGCAACTGAGCCCTGAGGATTTCAAATAAAGTGTGTCTCTAATAAACCAAAGTTATAAAGGGCCATAATTGTGAGGACTAGTCATGTCAGCAAAATGATTATTAGTAATTTTTAGATTAAACATATGAGAAGAATGAAGAACTAATTATATCAGTGGCTCCTGTCCTGTCTCTCTCTTTCTCTCTCTCTGATTACAGGCTCCCGAGCAATAGTTCTACTGCAAAGTAAACATCTCTGTTTAGAATTTGCAAGAGGGTGCCGAGCACTGTCTTTGGTGCTGTATTTCGTAACTGATTTATTCAATTGAAATTAAATATTTGATCTTTTAGCTACAAAGCAATGCAACCCAGCCTGGGGATGCTGAAAATTGTTAATTATGAAAATGACAGAGGAAAAGAGAAAATATTTAGTGAACACATTAAAGCTGTATATGAAGGAAAGTAATAAACTCTACATAAACATCTGTGGTTTATGAGAGTATCATGTATTTTATTATTAAGCAAAAATCATGAGGCAGCAGAGAATATACTAATGATCACAAATATTTTCCAGAACTAGATGAATTGCCTGAGACTGAAAAAGTTACATTTGTTGATAATAACATAATGAGAATATTTGATTATTTCCCTCAGGGAAGAATTTTTCAATATTCTGCTGAGTATAAAGGATTCCCTCTCTTCTTTCACTGTTTCGGTGACCTTGTATCTTTTTATCTAATAAAACAAAATACTCATTCAACAGTTTAAACTGTTGTGTAAACTCTAAGGCTTTTTGTCTTGGTCCTTAGCATATGAACCACATGTAATTTGTAGCCCTGTCATGAAACTATTGGAATTTCTTCTCTCATTCTCAGTTGACATTAGTAGGAATAGAGAATTCTGGGTAATTGTTGCATTGTTTATTTCAAAGAATATTTTATTATAATGATATATTTGGTTATAATGTCCAAACTATTTCAACCTTGTGTCATAAAAATTTCCTTTTAGAAGTAAAACAATCTTTGTAAATCATTGCATCCACACAATATTATTGGTTTTATGTAAGGTGGTCAACATGGTTTAGCAAGTTATGTAACTGTTTAGTTTTATAATTCTATAAGGAATCTTATACATACGATTCTATAAGGAATTATAACAATGCTTGACATACTCAAGTCACTGAAATCATAATATAGAGCTAATTTTTAACAGTAGCAAGATAAGAATTTATTCAGAGTCCCATTAAAATGTTCAATATTCAGCAATTAAGACATGTAGTCAGACTTTTTTAAGGAATGGAGTATGTGAAATTAAAAAAAAGTGTCATCGCATAGCTGTTTTTGTCAACTCTATATCCGGCTATAGAGGAAAGAATATAAAGAAATGTGTAAATTCATAGATAAAAATGTGTTTTAAAGTGTAGAATGGAGGATTAGTGGGATAAAAGAGTCTTGCCGGGGACCAGGACCATTAAAATATCAATATGTTATCATGTTAGTTTAGACTAATGGTCAGATGAAGAATAAAATTGAGGTCACAAAATGATTAGGCTTGGCTCTAGGAAAGGACGGGGATTTGTAATTATGGAAATAGAAGCTCTGATTCTTACAGACATGGAGACATTTAAGGTAGGTGATCAGTGTATAGGAAGCATATGGAGGCAATAAAAATACCTATCATTGAAACATGAATATAGAGATTCCAGTAGTATTTTCTCCCGTTTCTGAAACTATTTTACCCTGATTATTTTAGTCATTTCTTTTCTATCTCCCTGTCTTGATGCGTGACTCATCTTCTTTATCAAAATCCCTGCCTTGGGCTAGTTCTAACAGCCCATTCTTCCTTTTCATTGTGAGAATGTAACCACAAATCCTTCTGATGTTGACAGAGAAGATGGGGCACTACCAAGTCTCATTGCATTGAATCAATATAATAACCTATAAAAATGATGACAGTCTTATATTCATGTGAAACATTTTGTGGGCTACAGTCACAGCTCCTTCAGCGCCTAGGAAGTGAAGGGGCATATTAATTCAAGATATCAATGGTATTATTATTTATATTATCAGTATTAAATATTAGGTGACTTTCCAACTCTTTCTGCAGTTTTATCCTTTTAGGTATGACTGGTTCTATTATCTTTGACTTACAATATTGTCATACTAGATATATGATCCTTTGAAAATAAGGAAGGATAAGCAAGATATTCAAAATGTCCCCAGGTCTGTCACCACTACAGGAACTATTTCTATAAAACAAAATCTCTATCCTTTTCTAGAGCCAAGCCGAATCACTTGGTCATCTCAGTTTTATTCTCTATCAGACCGTTAGTCTAAACTAACATTTTGAAATTTTGTATTTTAACAGCTTCCTCCAGAAACTCTTTTATTCCACTAATCCTTCATTCTATACTTTAAAACACTTTTTTAATTCTATAAATTTACACAGTTCTCTATAATTTTCCTCTATAGCTAGAAATAGAGTTGACGAAAATAGTTATGCAGATACTTTTAAAATTAACACACTCTCTTCTTTCCTTGATCAGTGTCTTACTATTTCTCTAAAATATACAAAACAACTTTTAAATCTCTGAAATAAAATATTAAATTATATTATGTTAGACTTTAAAAAATTACTTGTTAACTTTTCCATACAAAGATATTGAAATCTATCCAAATCTAAAGTTTTTCTTATCTCCTTAATATTTTCTATTTCATCTTCATGTTCTTATTTGCTGAATTTGTGCTATGCCTTAAATATCTATGTGTTTGCTTTTATTTTTCAGTTGAGTGCAGAGTTGACTTAACATATTTCTCAGCCCATTGCACATTGTCATCATTGGTCAATTCAAGGTTTCCACCTTATCTATCGTTATTTTTCTTCTTCTTCTCAATGTCTGCCCCCATTCCCCTCATACATATGGGCACCACCCTATTTGTGATACAGGTCTTAAGCATGCACATATTCCTGTAATATTGTTATGTGACAGGGTATTTTAAATCTTGTGTATAGGATATTTTGCTGCTTATGCATCTCTGCTTCTCACTTTTCATGCTTAACACATTTGAAATTTGACTCTGTGATATTTCCTTCCTTCCTTCCTATAGTAGGTTTTTCCATTGTCTTCATGGTCCATATTTTACATGTTTTTGATCAATAACAATACAGGTTGTTTCCAGCTTCCTGCCATTCCTAAAAATTATGTTTTGCCATTCTCACTGTGTAAAGTGATATATTATTGTTTTTAATTTTTCCTTGATCTGATTAATAGTAGGATGGAGTATTCTTTCATATATGTTCCTGTTAGCCATGGTCTTAGCTACCTATACACTGCTTGTTCACCTAGTTTCCCCATTTTTCTATTGATATTTCTCTGTTTTTCTTATTGACTTACAAATGTCTTTCTATTTATGCCATCTGTCTGTTGATTTTGTCTGTTGCCCCTTAGACAGAAATCCTTAATTTCAATGTAGTCAAATCATCCATATATTTTTGCCATACAGTTTATATGTTGGGGTTTCATTTAAAAAGTTTTTTATATGCCTAAATTACAAAACTTTTGTTTAAACTTTTATTCTTTTATTTAATAACAAGTTTTAATCTACCATCTATGCTATGGAAATGTTCATGGTTAGCTTTATTTTCTTCATATACTGATTCTGTTTTCCAAATACCATTCTTAAATGATCCTTTTTGTCTGTTACTTCGTGGTGCTATGTTGAAAGCTAAACATTGTTCCCATCCATTGGTTTATTTGTCTATTCCTGAGTTAATACTATACTGACTTTTATCGCTAGAGATTTGGTTATATTTTAATATAGGTAGAATAAGCCCCTCCTCTCTAACTGCCCCATATACCTTTAATTTTCTTTTTTTTAAACTGACTTTTATTCTTCCATATAGATTTGAGCATGAGTTTTCCAAGTTACAAAAAATCTGTTTTAAATATATCTCTTAATGATTATATATAACAGCATATTTTGGATTTTGATTTTGATTTAAAATCAGAAAGCTATCTCTTGCAACATTTTGAAAATATTATATCACTGTGTTCTACACTCAAGCATGCCTTTTTGAAGTCTGATGCCAATATGACTTGTTTACCTCTGTGGAGAGTCTCCTTTTGTCTCTAGAAACTTTTAAATTTTTCTCTTTGTCTTCAATAGCCATGTATTTTACAACATTTTTAGGGTTGGGTTTCTTATTCTCTATGCTGTTTCATTCTGGAGCCCTTTCAATCAGAAGTTTTCCAACCTCTTTCAATTAGAGAAATTCTTGGATGTCACTTCTTGAAATATTTCCTTTTCTGTGTCTACATACATTTTTTTCTCTCCAAATGGAACTTATTTTTAAAAATACTTTGATATTTCTATTGCTGACTCCAAATATGTTGACTTTACTTTTCTCTCTTTTATTCTCTCCAAGGACATTTTGGGAGAATTTTCTAGCCCACTTTTCCATATTCTGTTCTATTATTTGGCTGTATCTTTTTAGTTATTTATCCAAGGTATTGGTAATTTATTTAAACAAACATTTTTTCACACCAAGTATGCCTACTTGGTTCTTATTTATAAATGCTTTTTCCTGCCTCATATTCCAACTGTTCTATCTTAATTCTTTAAGAATGTTTACTAGTTTTGTTTAGAGTTTTTGGCTAGAATTTTCAGAAGCAGTGCTAATGCTGAGTCACCTGGTCACCTAGTACGTGCAGTTTGGATAGCTGCCTTTGTTTTGCAGCAATTATGCTCCTCGGGTGTACAGTTATTTTTGCATTTAAACTTGTTTTGCTCTGGCTGTTATTGGAAGAAGGAGGCCCAGGTTCTAGCTTGTGCTCCTGAGGGGTGAAGAGTGGGTGAATGTGGATGTTGATTGTTGGCAGAGAACCCGCCATGCCACAATTTGAACATGACCATCCCTCTTTGCACTTTCCTCACCAGATGACTCTCAACCCTTGATTGTAGTCAGATAATAATGGGAATGTGTTTGGAGATGTTATGGGGTTTGGAGATGCTATGGAGTTTGCCATCCTTACAGATCTCTTTGTTATCTCTCCTAACACTTGTCAGGTTCCTGTGTAGCCTGAATACTATCTGCTGGCCCAGTGGCACTGGGTAGTCAGTACTGTTTTTCTGTCCCTTGAGCTACTACATGGCAGGAAAGTTCTTAAAGATACAGGTTAAAAGCCCACCCTATCTTTTTCCTCCACCATGGTACTTTGCTCCTCTACCGCATCCACGTTCAAGCACTCCTCTCAATCTTTGTCTGTTTCTTTTTTTTCCTTTAAATCCATTTTATTTTACATCTACTACATCTTCTGGGGTAAGAGAAAAGGGGAATAATGGCATTTAAGAAAATTTTCATTTTATTGAGTTCTATTCACATTGTTTTCAAATGATTGATTTCAAAATAGTGCCAACTTCTGTTGAGTGCTATCTTTATGCTAGGCCTGTGCTAAGAGTTTTGTACATATTACTTCATCTAATTCTTATAAAACTCTAGGAAATAGATGCTTTCATTGTTCTCATTTTTCAAAGGGGAGAAATGAAGTCTAGACAAGGTACTTCACATAGGAAGTAACAGAGTCAAGGTGCAAATCTAAGCTGTCAGATTCCAAAATCTATTCCTTCCAGTCAATAGTGTAATTAGTGCAATTTAACTTAGGTTTGTTCTGAACATCCATGAATTGACTTCATAATATCCAAAAACCTTCTAAAATTGTGTCCAAAATGTTTGTGTTTATATATATGAGATTTTTTTTTTTTTAACTACAGACTAAATTCATTGCTTTAACTGGATTGTCAAAGGTTTCTGTGAGTCTCCATGAGATGAAAACTGACTTAGGTGAAGTCAAATTACACAGGGGCTTTGGCACTAAAGTCAGGCAGTAATGCTAAAATGGCATATAGTGATTTACCTCTGAAACTTTCTTAAATGACCCTCATGTTGCCTAGACTAGGTCACTGGAAGCTCAAAAGCCAAGAATTAGTATATATTTTCATTTCTCTTTTGCTTTTAAGTAAGCTCTAAAGCACAATCATACTCATAGAAAAATACTTGAATGATAGACATATAGTACTTTAAAAAATATTAAAAGAGGGCAGCATGCATAGCTTCTTTAATGGAAATAGAGCACAGTATACTATCTAAGTAAAATGAAAGGTGGTTAGTTTATATGTCTATTTCAGAAATTGAGAGGGTAGAAAATGTCAAAACTTAGCCCATACTGCTTTCAGAATTCAGTTATTCATTTCAAACAATACTGATCTATAATACTGAAAGAAAAGAAAAGAAATCTGCCAGCTTCAGCCTTGAGATATTTTGTGTTCTCTAGAGTCAATTTATTGGTTTTTGGTTTCCAGTCCCACATGGACCTTAAATAAAACTTTTCTGTGAGGTGTTAGCCAGTAGCTTGTAGAAAATGTTTTCTTGCCAAAGGCACAGAAAGTGAATCTTGAGTTTTCCCACACCGAGTAACTGAATCTGAAGGTGTCGGGAGTAAAATGACTCCATCTTACAATCTCTCCCAGGGGCAAGGAGCTTCTCACTTCCAGAATAAATTGATGATGAGGCCCATTTTCTACCTGCCAGCATGATGATCAACAAAGCTTTCACTCCAACTTGCTGACAAGGGAAAAGCACCTGTCCCAATTGGCAGGTGTATGTTATTTAGGAAATGGAAGGCTTTATAACCCGGTATGCGCAATGGTTCCACTGAAAGTCTTTATGTGTTATAAGCACAGCTATTTGTAAATTGCACTCACAGAGGGATACCACTCCTCCCTCCCACATACATGAATTTTATTCTTCCTTCTCTTCGCAGTTTCCCGACGTGATACTCTGTCTATTTGATAGCCCCTAAGCATCTCATTCTATCTAAAACCCCAATCTGGTATCCTCATGTGTAAACCATAATACAGCTTACGTGAAATGTAAAGGGCTTTCACATTTGTTTTCTATATCCATTTAACTCTGAGCAAATATCACCATCTCATTTGACAGCTGAGGACACAGATGCAATATAGGAGCTATCACTACACAATCTGTGTTCTCTACTTTTCTACTGTTTTCCTTGAAATGGAGTTCTCAAACTTAAAGGTATATAAGATTCATTCAAGTTGTTTGCTAAATGTAACAGGAATTCTAGTTAATGTAATGCTTAATATCACCAGGCACTCTTTTAAGCACTTCACATATATCAACTGAATTTTTCTTCACAACAGCCCTGAATTAAGGACTGTGATTTCATGAAATCGTCATTCCCTATGATTTCACAGGGAAGAAAGTGTAAGTACAAATAGGTTTTGTTAATTGCTTAAAGATTAACATTTAGTAAAATCTGGAGCTGGAATTCAAGCCAAGGCAGCCTGATTGCAGAGTCTACCCACTATACTGGTCCCTAAGAAGAGCCCTTGTTCCTTCTTCTACAATTTTTTTAAAAAATTAGTGTCTGAGGGTAGATCCCTGGAATCCAAATTTTCAACATGCACTATTCCAAACCCCTAGGTGGCTCTAGTGCCAGGGTTCTCAGATCACACTTTGAAAAACATTGGCTCTAGGATTCAAACACATTGTTTGGTCTTCAGTAAAACATATTGCAATAAAATGCTCCAAGGCGGCATTAAAAACTGTTTATAAGCAGTGGAGCAAAACAGGAGGATGGGACTTGAAACAGTGCTTGAGGGTTTAAAAAGGTAAGAAGTTAATAGAGTTAAAGGACAAGACTGACATTAAGAAAAGCCATGGGAGGAAAACAGATACAACAGCCCCCTAATAATTTTCCTTGGAGCTAGACTACTCAATACCAAGGTTGGTAATTAAAAGTTAATTTTTTTTCTCAAGTGGTTTTGAGAAAAATAAAAGTGTAAACAATGGCAGAGGGCTCAAGTTAAAATTATTTACTAAATAGTAACAAGTCAAGTTTCTTGACTTGTAGGATCTATAGCTACACTGTCTAAAATGGTAACTCCTAGCCATATTATTTAAATAAATTGAAATTAAATAAAATTTAATATTTAGTTTCTCTATCACCTTGGCCACATCGCAAGCATTCAGTAAGCACATATGGCTAGTGGCTACCATATTGGACAGCACACAGATGGGGACTGTGATTAGATGGATGGTTTTTACAGCTCACTGTAGATCAGAATTGAAAAAGGATTGAAAAGTATCTCTATTTTAAAATATCTCTTACTAAGTGTTTACTAAGTGCTTGGTAAGCTTAGTGCTTACTGTGCTTGTTAGATTCTTAGGAAGCCAGCCCAGTGGTCCTCAATCTTGCTGTACATTACACTCACCTCAGAAGTTTTACGGACACTGATATCTCAGTCAAACTTTCTGCCTTTTTTGCAGAAAGTTCTATTGGACAGCACTAATCTATAGAACTTCTTCCAACTATTCTTGTAATTTTTTTCTTACTATTAGAAAAATGTTATCTGTTAAAGCAATTAAATAAAGAACACTTTTCGCATTTTACCTGCCTCAAGAACACTGAAAAGTCTAATGTGTCATTTTTAGTGCTGGTCACTTATCATATCTCAACAAGGACTTGTTATTTTTCCGCTGTTATAGATGGAGTTATGTGGAGTTGGAGGAAGGGTGATGGTGTGTGAATTATAAACCATTGCAATCTTCACACAAATGTGATGGGCGATTTCCCAGGCAATGTCACAGGCTGAGGGAGTTCCAGGTGGACAAGTATTCCAGGATGCATGCACCACGAGGGCAAGGAATCACATCATGACTTTGTACATTTTGTGTTTAGTTTGGATATAATTTTTACCCTCCATTATTACTGAAAGCAGTAGATGGAAAACTTTTAAGCTGTCTCGGTCTGATATAAATCAAGAGTCTTTTCATTACATTCACATATACGACCCACTACCACACAAACTAAAGCATTTGCTAAATAAGCATTTGCTCAATGGGTCTTCAAAGACTACTGAGTAGTCTGTCCCCTCAGTTCAGATCTCCTTCCTCCAGCAGGCTAATCAGCTATTGGCCAAGAGTCAACCTCCCATGGCTGGACGGCTTTGACCTCCCACTGGGCCCCAAGGGCTGTGGAATTATTAGAGCAGTGGTTCCGACATTTCTGGGTCAGCTTCCTAGGGTCATTTTAGACACTCTTCTAGAGGTGCGGTTCAATAGATAAATACTCACTCCCAGGAGTGAGTTTTCTAAGGGATCCAGTTAGCTCTAATACAGTGGATTCTCTTTCCAATGATAAAAGCACCAGATAATTGGAATAAACATTATAAAGAATACATATTAGCTAAGACAGTTTAAAATGCCTTTTCTTTCAGTTTCAATTATGAATTATTATACATGCTATTATTAGTTATGATCACTCATGGCAGCCTTTCCTTTCTTATATGAGGTGGAACCCTAACCAAAATCTCACAATCATTGAAATTTAAAACAAAGAAAATTTTGAGATTAGCTCTTCTAACCTCCTCTTTTACAAATGAGGAGCTGTATCTTAAAAAGGCTAAGAAATTAGTTACCAAGTTAATTTAGAGAATTATAATTACGGACATGTAACTCCTAATTTCTTATTCAGTGCTATTTTTACCATCTTCCTTTTCTGTAGGAGTAAAGACTTGCACTATCACGTAGAATGTACAGAAATATTGCACTGTACATTCCCTATGGAGGGAAGATGTTTGAACTTCAGTTCCAGAGAAGGTACTATTTAGCAGTAACTAATATATGTGTGATGCCAAGTAGATGCTAAGCACTGTCCTAAGCACCATGGTTACATGATCTCATTCAGTCTTCTTGACGTCACTATGAGATCCAATTATTATTCCCATTTTATAGATGAATGAACTGAATCACAGCAAGGTTAAGCAATTTGCCCAAGTATATACATCTAATGCTTGGTCAAATCTCAGTTCAAACTCAGGAAATGCAGTTGCAGACTCCATGCTCTTACCGTGCTGCTTTGCTGCTGTCTAACAACTCATATCTGGAGCTATCAACTAGAATGAGTAAATACATGCAAATGAGGTTGCAAAAAATGTCTGTGTGCCTATAATGCTCAGTTCTAAGGCAAAATTTTGATAATATTTTCTAGTCCACATTTATAGAAACCTAAAAGCTGTAGTTTTCAATACAGCATTTATCATTGAACACCACTTTCTTTCTAAGCCAACCCTTTCAGTTATCTTAATGAGTCCAGCAACCAAGTAAGCAGAGCAGTAAAACCTGCTACTTTGGTGACGATACTTAACAGTCATTTCTAACTAGGAGCAGCAGCAATGGCAGATGAATGTCATTCTCTGCTCTCTGGGGTGTGGCTCTTCAGAACAGGAACAAGTCACATAATCAGGAGGGATTTCCATTTGAAACAGTCTGGGGTTGTTACTCTGGGAAATGCTATTCCTGCTTTCTGGGAATAAATGTTGACATCACAATGAAAAGGGAAAAATAATCTGATAAAAGTGGACTACTTATTTTGATACAAGCACACTGGTTCATATATGTAAGTCCCCAGCATTGTCACAAAATAAGTTTATTGAGCTAGAGGTTAAGAAAAAATGATTTCCAGAATGAACACTCACCAGAATGAACACTCACGTGAATATATCACATTTGTAAGGATGATGTAAATATATATGAAATATGGAAATGATAGTCTGTCTTCAGCGGATTGTAAGCTCTTCATTGGTGAGGACTGTACGTTGTTTCTTAGCTTTCTGCCTAGTACCCAACACAGTCTTGGGCTTAGGTAGGTAAGAAAGACATACGGCTAAAGCAATGGGATCGTAGTCAGAGACTCGTCCATGAGGAAGAATCGTCATGACTCTGCCCTGTTTAATCTTGGCTACTGCTGCAGAAAGGAGCTTTGACCCTTTGAGATTAGCTCTCAGTTCTTTAGCCAGATGTGAACCTCTCTGAACCACAGTGATCTTGCTTAAAATGTCTATCCCACTGGCTAGTGGTAACAATACATTTAGACACTTACGAAAAATTCTTTATAAAATCAAAAGCTACATATGGTTATAAATTGTTAATAAGTCCTTCCGTAATCTGATAATCAGTATTGAACAAAATGATTTGATAAAATATATCCACTTCTTAACCCCATCATGACTTATGCCTCTGAGTACCTCCTCTCTGCTTATGGGCGAGGATTAATTATAGTCAAAGTTTCTCCGCTCTCCTGTCCCTGCCTTCCCTTGTTTACTCCATGTTCAAATAGACTACGTATAGCCATATAAGGTATGTATATTTTTAATGAAAACATCACAGAAAATAAATCCTATTCGAAGTACTATAGGAGTGACCCAGTGTTTAAGTGTTCCTCATCCAACTTCAGTCACTTCTAACTGTAGCAGCACTTAATACCAATCAATTTTTAACAGAGGAGCTAAAGAACGATGATAATATAGATGAAAAAAGTCTCTGGGTAGTGAATCATCACCTACAGAAGTACTTGTGAAATTTTAATATTCATGCTGATCACTTTGCTAAAAGACAGATACTAAATGAGCAGAAATGGGGTTGACTCTGAGTTTCTGCACTTCCAGGTGACATCAAACACTGCTGGTCTGTGATCTACACTTTGAGTCACCAGACCTTAGACTATGATCCCTAACATTTTCAAGTACAAGAACATACTTAACTTTTTAATTATTGATTTTATTCTGATTATAAATTTTTAAAATATGTCCAAGAAAAAAAATCCTATTCTTACTACCCAAAGACATAACCACAACTAAGTTGGGGTATACAATATATACATAAGTACCGAATCAAAATTGGGGTTCCATTATCTACATTGTTTTAAAGTTGTCTTTTCGCTAACTTTAAAATTACTGAAGAAATACATACTAATTTTAGAACATTCATAAAATAAAGATAAGCAAACAGAAGATAAAAACCACTTGTAGTCTTATCACTTAAACACAAAATACAAACAACATTAATATGATAATCTATTCTCTCCCATATCCCAACACATCAACCCCAATTCCATGGCCACTGTGTATGTGTACCAACATCATGATGACATCATGATGATAAGATTGACAGAAAGGCACAGATTCAGTCAGGTAAAGTTGCTTGAACTAAAGGCTATAAAAATGTTAGATTACAATTACGGAAATATATGATCTCTCTCTCTCTCTCTCTCTCTCTCTCTCTGTGTATATATATATATATGTATGTATATATATATATAAAATTGCAAATGGACAAAAAATGGGCAAAGTAAAAATCAATTACATGTATAATATTTAGGAATTAAAATGATCTCCCAAATTTAAAAAACATGTTAGATTGTTAAGTAGCAGATAATGGGGGCATGAAGGATTTTGCAAAGTCTTCAAAGTGCCCCATGCATGTAGAGCCATGACTGATACCAGACGAAGAATGAGGACCCCTCCAGACGTGGTTAGTCAATAGTACTGTCTGTATATAATCATTGCATATTAAGGCCATATACATTATAGCTTCCCTTTTGAAAACAATCTGGCATTTTATTACTAACATAATTTTTCACCAAAATACTCTTTTATGAGTTAATTTTAAATGTTGCCCTGAATTTCATTCTATACTTTCAATGAAACTTACTATTTTCCTATTTCTAGACCTTTTAATTATTTCAATTTTCCAAATTTATAAATAATGCTGTGATGTACATTCCTATATTTATTATAATAAATCCTTGTATAATATTCTTAATCTGGAGAACCTTTCAAATGGTATGTATTTTTTATGTAATACAGCCTTATAGTTAATAAAAAGTCACAAAAAGCAACCTTCTTCTGAAACCATTACCAAGATATAGCTATTGTTAATATTTTATGAGTATCTTTATAAATATTTGTATATGAATGTATATATCCATATATAAATTTATAGTAGGGTTTGGGGGGATTTTCTGCAAGAACTATGCTTTCTGTACCTTGATTTGTTATTTATTTACTTGAGTCATTTTAATGAATTCACAGTAGCATGGGATTACATGAGTTTTCATAGATAATCGCTATTTTCCCATTACCCACTGAAAAACATGTGTTTTTGCACTTCTCCTACAAGTAAAATTGCTAGACCAAAGGGTGTATTCATTTTCCTTTTATTTTGACAGATAATAGTCTGCAAAAAGATTTTACTGATTTATACCTCCTTTCTACAATGATAAAGAGGTTCCATATCTCCACACCCTTGTCTACAATGGGTAGTATGTTTCTTTATAATACAAAATTTAAAATGTTTGGCAGTTTCAGTTTCTTAGAGCTTTGACTTTCATTAGAACTCAACTCTAGCCAAAATTTCATGGGTGACAACAAGCAGTGTTTTATTTATTTTCTAGCTGTGTCTTTTTTTTTTTCCTTTTTTTCTTTTGGCTTTTTCTTTGATGTAATAGTCACTTACAAGTATGTCCCTATGTGTTCATGTGTCAAATAACATTCGGAAGGATGGACTGTAACCCCAAAATGGTGGGATAGGAGTTTGTGATGATTCTTGAAATCCTCTGTCTCCCTATTCCGAATAAATTATCTAAAATTTTTTTGTATGCTTGCTTTGTCTTAGACTAAATAATATATCAAAGTTGCGGTCGATTCTCTATTTATCTTTGTGCTTCCCTGATAGTTTTGGGCCTTAAAAATAGTTGAACGCCCTGGCGGGCGGTGGCTCAAGCCCTGTAATCCAGCACCTTTGGCGGAGGCCGAGACGGAGCGCGGCACACCACAATCTCTCTGTCAGGAGATCGAGACCATCCTGGCTAACACGGAAACCGCCATCTCTATAAAGAATGACAAAAAACAGCCGGCGAGGGTGGCGGGCGCGCTGTATGTCTACCAGCTACTCGCGAGGCCCTGAGGCCAGGAAGAATGGCGGACCCGGGAGGCGGAGCTTGCCAGTGAGCTGAGATCCGGCCTCTGCGACCTCCCCAGCCCCACAGACAAACAAAAAAACTACCGTCTCAAAAAATAAAAAAAAAAAAAAAAAATCGTTGAAGCTGTATTATCTAATATATGTTAACATAATTTACATACTATGTTACAGATGATACTCTTTATGATTTTATTGTTATACTTTTTGGCATCATTTAACTTTTTTGTTTTTGCTCTTAATGCAACCTGGCTTAATGTTAATATAGGCTGTCAGTGTTGTGTTTTGTGTGTTTGTTTTGGTGTTGGTTAGTATTTGCCAGGCATGTCTTTGCCGTATTTTTAGTTTCAAATTTTGTTTAATGATTCTCTATAATTATTAGTTAAATATTAGCTTTTATTCAATTTAAGAATTTTTTTTGTTTTACCAGAGGAGGTTTTTGTTTTGTTTTGTTTTGGTTTCTTTTTTTAAAATTTATTTATTTATTTAATTTTTAACATCCTGGGCCTCAGATGGTACTATAGGTAGTTCCCCTAGATTCATCCATTTTTTGCTCTGGGATTTTTTGTAAATAGCATGCTATAGTTTACCATATCTAGTGACACTGAAGTTTCTCCTGAGAGGGAAGCAGTCTCTGGTTTTCAGGCTATTTTTCCAATTCAGGGTAGATTAATAGTTACATGTTAGAGTGAATACTTCTGAGATGTTTTCCTGACTTCAGACTTTATACATTTTCTAAAGAACTATAGTTATAGATCAATGCTGAGATAATGAATCAGGTCATAATTTTACGGAAAAATAAATGAGAACAACTTACTGAAAAGGATGTCCTGTAAACTCTTTGGGCTGATTGTTAATATCTCCTGGCCTGCTAGAAAGGTCAGTATGGGTTTCCCCTTTATCCTTTCCCAGAAGTTCATGGTAATTGTGAAAACTAGCGACAGGTATGGCAATAAGACATTCTCTTGCTAATTCTAATTATTTTAAATGGAGGTGAAACAGCCACATCTTTGCAATTTTCCAATTGAATCAATGTCAATCAAGAAGCTAGAGGCCAAGAGGGCAAATTTTCTTGACTGCTAACAGCTGAATAACCCTCTATTTCCTCATATGAAATGATTATCTTTGATGCTTCTTACTGCCAAGTTGCTCTGAATTGGAAATAGAGATATGAGCTGATGGATAAAAATGTTGATGCAAAAATCAAATTATCACAAATCACAAAAAAAGACCTGCACACCCCCCACATCCACACTTACATACTGACTTCTATATGGAGGTCAGTTAGAGCCTTTCTATATCACCAGAAGTTTATATGCAACATTTGAGTTATTGTGAGCACCAGAGGAATACATTTGGGTAGAACAAGAAGGTCCTTGAACTAGGACTTTGATGACCCAAGTTCTAGTTGCATTTTTCCTTTAATACATCACCATTAAAATATCACTTAACCATTATCAGAAAAATGTGAATGATAGTTCTATGAGGTTCATAAGGTTGTTAAAACCACATAGAAAAATTTGAGGAAATTTTCCAGAGAAGACAGAGAGCAGTCTAACCAATATGCTTCCAGGTCTCGAAGGCTGCCATCAAAGTGTTGTGTAGGGCTGCAGTCTCATGAGAGGTTAGACTTGGGGAGTATCTATTGCCACGATGATGTGGTTACTGGCAGCATTCAATTCCTTGTGAATTGTCATACTGATGGCCTCAGTATCTTTCTTTCTTTTTTTTTTCTTTTTTTTTTTTTGAGACGGGGTCCCATTGTGTCATCCAGGCTGGAGTGCAGTGGCACAGTCATACCTCACTGCAACCTCAGCCTGAGCTTAAGTGGTCCTCCCACCATAGTCTCCCAAGCAGCTGGGACTACCGGCATGTATACCACACCCAGCTAATTTTTAAATTTTTTATAAAGATGGGATCTGGCTATGTTGCTCAGGTTGATCTCAAATTCCTGGGCTCAAACAATCCTCGCACCTCAGCCTCCCGAATAGCTGTGATTAGAGAGATGAGTCACCATGCCTAGCCAACCTCAGTTTCTTATTGGCTGTAGGCTATAGGCTGCCCTCAGTTCTTTGCCAGGTGAGCTTTCCCTGCATGGCCATTTCCTTTCTCAAAGCCAGTAAGAGAGAGACTTTTTCTCCGAAAGACAGGTGCTGCAATCTTATGTAATGTAATTATGTACTTGTAATAATGTGTATCTCATTACCTCCATTACAAACAAGTCTTAGGTCATGTCCACACAAAGGAAGAGAATCACATGAGGATGGGAATAATGGGAAACAGGGATCATGAGAACCATCTTAGAATCTATTTGCCACAACAGGAAAGGAGCCAATACAAGAAAGCTAATAAGCAGGTTACTACTGTGAGCACCAATCCTGCTGAGATCTTTTGGGAAATAATGCCGAACTGATATGGTTTGGCTATGCCCCCACCCAAATCTCATCTTGAGCATCTTGAATTAGAGTCCCCATAATCCCCACATGCCATGGGAGGGAACTTGTGGGAAGTTATTAGATTACGGGGGTGGTTCCCCCATTCTCTTCTCGTGAAAATGAGTGAGTTCTCACGAGATCTGATGGTTTTATCAGGAACTTTTTCCCCTTCTCTCTGAACTTCTGTCCCTGCTGCCATGTGAAGATGGACATGTTTGCCTCCCCTTCTGCCATGATTGTAAGTTTTCTGAGGCCTCTCCAGCCATGCAGAACTGTGAGTCAATTAAACTTCTTTCCTTTATAAATTATCCAGTCTCTGGCAATTCTTTATAGCAGCGTAAGAACGAACTAATACACAAATATATCTCAGAATTGTCCCATTCCAGAAGCAAGAGAGTTAGAGTATTGTATCAGTCTGAGATCTCAAGAGAAACAGAAAAGTGTGTGTGCTTGTGTGTGTGTGTTTGTGCGTGCATACACACACACACACACACAGGAATTTATTAAGAAACTGGCTCATATAATTGTGGAGACTGGCAACTACAAAATCTGCAGGACAAGCTGGCAGGCTGGAAACTTAGGCAGAAGTTGGTACTGTAGTTTCGAGGTAGAATTTATTCTCTGAGAAATTCCATCTTCTGCTATTATGGCCTTCAACTGATTGAATGAGACCCACCATATTATTGAAGGTATTATTTTTTACTTAAAGTTAACTGCATCTACAAAATACCTTAACAGCAACACCTAGATCAGTGTTTGATTAAGTATCTGGCGCTGTAGCCCAGCCAAGCTAATACATAAAACTTAGTTTCCTAGAGCTGTCATAATAAAATACAACAAACTAGATGACTTTAAACAAGAGAGATTTATTGTCTCACAGTCCTGGAGCCTAAAAGTCTGAAACCAAGGTATTGGCAGGGCCACATTCTCTCTAAAGTCTTTACAGGAGGATTCTTCCTTGCTACTCCCAGCTTCTGGTAGCCCCAGGCATACCATTATGTTACCACATAACTCAAATCTCTGCCTCTGTCTTTATGTGGCTGGCTTCTGCCATGTCTGTCCATATCCAAAATTTCCTCTTTTTATAAATACATGAGTCACATTGGATTAAAGTCCACCCTAATACACTATGGCCTTATTGTAAAAATGATTACATCTACAAAGACTCTATTTCCAATAAAGTCACATTAACAGGGACCAGGGTTCAGGACTTCAGCATATCTTTTTGAGGGACGCAATTCAACTCATAACACTGACTTTCATAAATATTTATACACCATCTGTTTCTGCGTTGGTTGAAGGTTACTTCCAAGACTATTAACACTCAAGCAATTCAGTTTGCTTGGTGAGTGGGCCAAGAACACCGAGGCCAGGAAAAAAAAATAAAGAACCCTCAGGCAGAGTTTGCTATGTAAAGCCCTTAGCATCTATAAGAACAGAGAGTACTGAAGGAATATGGTGATGTGTGGGTGAGGTGTGGACACTGTTCCCTGCACATGAAAAATACCAACCAGGAGACCTCGAAAGATGATCATCTTTTTGATGATGATCATCTTAGTGACCTAAGAATTCACACCGTGTCTATAGTGAATTCATCATTCTCATAGATCCTAAAGCAGGGTACCAGGTGCCTTACATAAATACTTCTGAAACCTAAATATCTAGGGAAGAGACAATCTACTATTTTACAACTATTTTTTGAAGTAATAGCAGAATTAAACCTTCTTTAAAATTATTTTTTAATTTTTGGTGAATATCACCTCTTTGCCTATGCAAAGGTAAAACCAAATACCATAACATAATGGTGACATATGAGACAAGCTTTCTTATTGTGATCAGAATTGTACCTCAGAAGAGCTTGTTTTGATTTTTCCTGTAAACCAGACCTCACACTAACTGTAGAGAAGTGTTTTTATTCTGTCATTGGGTGATGCAAGAAAATTGACCGTGAGGTGCAGACTATAGGTAAGAAGTTTCTAGTGTCCCTGTTATGGAATTTATATATTTATAGATGATCCAGTCCCTGCATTTTCACAGCAAGTGAGGGCTCGTAACATTACAGGTCCTATGGTGAGGCCTACTCTGAAGATTGAGGGAGCCATAATACCCACATTAGTTTGCCAGGTCTGCTGTAACCAAGTACCACAAATTGAATGGCTTAGACAAGAGAACTTATTGTCATACAGTGCTGGAGGCCAGAAATCCATGATCAAGGTATCAGCAGGGTCATGCTCCCTCTTAAGGCACTAGAATAAAGGTATGTTCCAGACCACTCTCCTAACTTCTCATAATTCCTTCGTTGTGGCTGCCTAACTCCAATCTTCACATGGCATTCTCCCAGTTTATGCATCTCTGTGTTCAAGTTTCCCATTTTTAGAAAGAAAACAGTCATATTGGATTAGGAGTCCATCCTACTCCAGTATGATTTCATCTGAATTAATTACACCTGCAACAATCCTATTTTCAAATACGGTCCCATTCTGAGGTCCTGGGAGTTAGGATTTCAACATGTGAATTGGAAGAGACACAATTCAACCCATTACAATACCTTTGTCCAATTTTAATAATGTTTTCTTTTCTTTTGGTCATCATTCTTTTCTATAACTCCATATCTTTGGTGAAATAAACTGGGTTTGTTCTCAAGCCTGTGCCAGACGTGTGATGATGCTATATAGGAAAACCTCCAGAGAAACTTGGTGATGCTGATTAGGAAACAGAAAAAAAAATAAGCAATTGGAAAAAAAATCTGCTGCTGGTAGGGAAGAAAGAAGATGGTTGACAGAGATGCTAAAACCAGTACAGATTTTCAGGACCTGTAAACATTCCTAAGAAACCCAGAAAGACTCAGAGGGAGAAGAGACAGAATGCCCTACTAATCAAGCGGGATGGAGACTGGAACATTATTTTCATTTCAAAACGAATAAATATTTGGGGATATGTGGTTTTAAACCCCATCTTGCCAACACCATCCATCACATTGGCACAGACTCACATTAATAAAGCTCAATGAGATGGGTATATTTCAACCACAATGTCAACTAGTTGTTTAGAATGATAAATACAATTATGAGGTAGATTAGAATACTTGAAATAGCCATTTGGTACATATATTCCCTGAGGCCCATTTCTTGTAGGAAGGCCTTTTTTTTATTTCCAGTAAAAAAAATTTCAAACACAGGCAGATTGGACATTGATACCAGTCTTCTTTCTAATGCATTTTCTTCTCATGGGCCGAAGGATGCCTGCTAAGGGCAGGTCAGAATAAGGCAAGTGAGAATTATCTGATTGGAGCACTCAGGTATGTCAAGCTCTGGAGGCTGCTCTGTCCATCTGCATAGAGGATACACCCCTTGCCACCCTCCCAGACTTAGAATTGGAAAGAGTACAAAAATATTTGGTCTTCTCATTTCTATTTTTCTGGCTGACTTTGTATCCTTCGTACACATACATCCTTCTCCAAAAAACAAAACAACAAAAAAAGAATACCAATTTTTGTGTTTAGATCTCAGGATACTTAGGCATCTTCATATTCCATTTCTGTACTTCTGAGTTTCCAATGTTCCCAAACCCTTTGGACACAGAGTCACATGCATTTCCCCTGTTAACTTTCTCTGATGACTGACCATGGCCATACTGTGTGGAATTTGCTACTTTATCTACCAGACATCACTATGTTTCTTATCTCCAAGTTCTGTGGAAGGGAGTCCTCCTTCTGACTTCCACATTCTAACGAAATACTGGACATTGGAATTCCCCCAATTGTCTGACATATGTCCAGATTTTGTGTAAAATATCTTATACAGGTAAAAAATGATCTCGTGATCTAATCAAACCATCTATCTCATTGTATAAATAATTACTTGGAAAAGGTTTGTGAGATGCTCAAATACACAGAGGTAGTAGATGGCATTGCTGAAGCAGAGCCTGGCCTTTCGGACTCTTGTCTCCCTCTGCTCCAGGCTGCCTCTGGCTGCTGGTTCCTCCAGATTTCAGTTGCTTCTGCCACATGCAGGAGAGTGCTCGCTGATAATGATCTGTCCTTTCCCTTATCCTTTTTCCCTTTCACACAGGGGAGAATGTTACAAGACCAAGTCACTGAAATGTAAAAACATTTAGAGGGTTTAGGTTGTTTTATTTTATTTTTTTTCTCATTTCTTGTCAGGGGAAGAACACACCTCTTTGTCATCAAGACAAAGTAGATTCTTTAAGGGGATTGTTTTCAACAAGGCTGCTCTGTGGTGGATATTGGCCGTGACCTGATAGAAAATGAATTGAGCCATTCAAACATGTTAGTAACCTAACACTGAAAATTTATTTTCCCATTCTAATGAAAGATGATGGCTTCTTCAATCATAAACTTGGTCTAGTTTAATTTAAATATTGAAAGTGTCATCAGCATAGAATCTATTGTGCTGGGCTTCTAAAGAGAGAAGTAAATAGTCATTTTCTGAGCTTGATTGGGCCTGATGTGTTATGATATGTAGGATAATTTATTCTTGCTTTATGTCCAATTAAGGAGAAACACGCCTCAGACAGCAGAAGTTTTGATGGGCTAACCAAGGCTTACATGGATTACCAAGATGTCCTCTGGAAGGAAAATTTACTTTGAGACAGTCCATTCCACTTTTTGAGATGGAAAAACAATTTTTCTTAGAAAGGTACTCTTATTGATAAATACCAGAAGTCAGTTCCTATCTCTGAGTTAATCACAGCAACTACAAGACTGAATGCTCGCCCATCTTTTACTAGTTCCACAGGCATAAAATGGGAAGGCAGAATGCAGTTCAGCAGACAACAGGAGAGCGCGGGCACTGAGGCCATATCAGCTGAGTGAGAATTCCACCTCCTTCTTCTCTTAGCTGTGTGACCTTTGCAATGTGCTTGGCCTCTCTGTACCTCAGTTTGCTCATCTGGAAAACAGAAATAATGATAGATAGTGTCTATTTTCAGAGCTGGAGTGAGAACTGAATATGTTAATATATGTAATGTAGGAAGAGTGCCTGCTGCTGATAAACTAAGTATTAGCTAATATAATGCTTGTTATCATATACCACATTTTTAGCCAATTATATTTAATTTAGAGTATAAAGTCTGATATCTTTCAGGATGTCCAGATGTGATTCATGTATCTATTTTTAATATTATGGAAATAACATTAAATTGACTTCAGATTTTTATCTACGTCAAATATTGATTTACATTTGCTTAACAGACAGAAAATAAATCTCAGAGTCAAATAGTTCTGGAGTTAAATCACAGCTCTTCCATTTTAACATTTCAGTAAACAAATAATTATCTTAATTGTGTCTTACATTCCTAGCTACAGAATGGAACACTAATACTTATCCATAGCTAATATGTATTCAGTACTACTATATATCAGGCACTGATTTAAGCCCTTTGGATGCCAGAATTTATTTAATCTTCAAAACCACTCTGTGAAAGAATAAGTCCATTGTTCAAGCTGTTACAGTTAATAAATAGGAGAACTGAGATTGAAATCCCAGCAGGATTCCAGATCCCAAACTCTCAATCACTGTATGTATAATGTATTCATTCATTCCACAAATATTTATTTTTTGCCTGACATGCATCTAGGTGGTGAGGATATAGCAATGCATAAAATGGAGAAAATAAACAAATGCCTTCTGACAAATTTAACTCTCTAAGGTGACATGTGAGTTAATATACAGTGCAGCGTTGTCCATTAGAAATATAATGCAAGCCACAGATCTAAGCCACATATGTAATTTCAAATTTTTAGTGGCCATATTCTAAAAAACTAAAAGGAAGCAGGTAAAATTAATTTAATAGCGTATTTTATTTAACCCAAAATATTATCACTTCCACAAGAAGCCAATATGAAAAAATATCAATGAGGTCATTCTATTTTGTAGATATTAAATTTTCAAAACCCAGCGTGTATTTAACACGGCACAGTTTAATTCACACTGGCCACATTTTAAGTGCTCAACAGCACATGTGGCTAGTGGCTACAATCTGGCACAGGGCAAACCTACAGGATAAGAATGAGAGGAGCTCAGTGCAAAGACTGAGCAGAAAAAGAGATCTGCATGCCAAAGTGACTGGAACAGAGTAAAGAAGGAGAGTGATCAAGATGCGGTTTAACAGGGGGATAGGGGCCCAATCAGACAGGATATTGTAGGTCATGATTTAGGCAATTCACCTGGGAAAAAGCAGAAATTTCTTTGCCCTTTTGTTCTAAAGCACAACTCCCTTTATCTTTCAAAATCTGAGACCTAAATCCAGTGAGTGTATAATGAATAACTAAATGACCTGCAAACCTTGTTAGCAAAAAGTTGTTTGTGTTAATGATCTTTGCATTGAGTCTTGTTTACTTTATCAGAGCAAACTAATGCCTTAAGTCATCTGAGATATCAGCGGTTGTAATACTAACTTCCAACACAGTGTTCAATGTGGAAGCCAATCGAATTTCATCTCTGCAAATAGCATACATGCATAATCAGGTTGGAGAGCTGATATGAAATGAGGCATTTTCATCCAGAGTTGGTTTAGTTCATTAAGGTTGGCTTTGATTTAAATTCCAAGTGATGCTTACCTCTCAAAACAGTTAATTCAGGCTCATACTTGTTGATAGAAATAAAAAAGAAAAATAACAGTTAAAATGGAATGAAATTATATGATTCCAAATGTTTTATCCCTTCTCTTCAGTAACCTTAGAATTCAATAGGTGTGTGGCATAGCATCATACAAAGAATGAATATTTGCCAGTCCAAGAATGGTATGATTCCTGTACTATTTTTTTCAAATTTAGACAGCACATTCAAAGGTGACTCTGAAATGTTATAATCTGAAGAACCTGGAAGCACTTGAATCTGCAAAACCTTTTATCTCTAACGATAAGCCTTAACAAATTGCTACACATAATTACAGGGGCTTCTCCCTAGGTAGGCAAGAAGCATTCATTATAAGCTGTAAAATTTTAAAAAGATCTTAACACTTGTTTTTACAGCTTGTTAAAACTTTGTGTCCTTCGCAGTCTACTACTAAGACAATCTTACATTATAAATTTGGAAATACTGGGGCCGGGCATGGTAGCTCAAGCCTGTAATCCCAGCACTTTGGGAGGCCGAGACGGGCGGATCACGAGGTCAGGAGACCGAGACCATCCTGGCTAACACGGTGAAACCCCGTCTCTACTAAATAATAAAAAAAAACTAGCCGGGCGTGGTGGCGGGCGCCTGTAGTCCCAGCTACTCGGGAGGCTGAGGCAGGAGAATGGCGTAAACCCGGGAGGCGGAGCTTGCAGTGAGCTGAGATCCAGCCACTGCACTCCAGCCTGGGTGACAGAGCGAGACTCCATCTCAAATAAATAAATAAATAAATAAATAAATAAATAAATAAATTTGGAAATACTTCAACAGGAAAAATTTATTTTTATCTTGATAGATAAGTGTAATGATGTTGAGTTATATATCAAAAACATTCAAGAGCTATTCTCAAGGAACTAACCTCAATGCTGTTTTCTGTATTTCCCTGCTTTAACAAAAGCCTGCCTTCTTAATCCATTCCTATTANCACTCCAGCCTGGGTGACAGAGCGAGACTCCATCTCAAATAAATAAATAAATAAATAAATAAATAAATAAATAAATTTGGAAATACTTCAACAGGAAAATTTATTTTATCTTGATAGATAAGTGTAATGATGTTGAGTTATATATCAAAACATTCAAGAGCTATTCTCAAGGAACTAACCTCAATGCTGTTTTCTGTATTTCCCTGCTTTAACAAAAGCCTGCCTTCTTAATCCATTCCTATTACACAGAACAGCAGTCTTTGTATGAAATTTACAGAAGTGTGTGAGTTCAGGTCACTGCTAAGCAAGCGGAACTATTGGAAATCTAGTTTCTACAAATTGAAAATCTCTGTTTCTTATCCTTATCCTTGCACTCTCTACGGTTGTTTCATTGTTCCCTCACTCAGTTAATGTGTATCTATCCAGCTTTTTATTTAAGACACTAAGATGACCACTGTAGAGGGGTAGGGAAAACAAACAAACAACAACAACAACAACAAAGCACATTTAAAAAAACATAAGTGACTCCTCACTGAGAATGTTGCATACATGATTATAACACAATTTAGAATGGGATGTGCCAAATGCCCCTCAAAGGTACATATGAAGCAATACGATGATTTAGAGAAAGAAGGAATTCCTGGTGAGATTCAGAGATGTAGTTATTAAGGATGGTTCTCAAAAATGTGTAGAATTTCAATGGAAAGATTTTTGAGTGAGTAGGCATTTGAAAGAAGGAATCTGTTCAACAGAATGATTATTTTGTTTTTAAGTTGAAGTCTCATTAAAAGGACAAGAGTGAGAGACAAGCAGGCTGGGATCTGGTTCAAGAAAGTCCTGAATGGTAGGCTGAATATAAACCTCATTCTGTGGAGATTAGGAAGACTGTGAAAATGTTTCAGCACAGGAAATGTTTTCCTTTAGATTTTTTTTTTTTTTTAAGTAGAAAAACACTTAGTATTGATTGTAAGAGAAATGGACAGAAAACAGAGAGACCAATTGCAAAGTAATTGAAAGTCCAGTGGTAAAGTTGTAGGGGTTGAATCCTCCAATCTTTGTGACATTATGAAATTTTATTCTCAAAGCCTAGCTCTGTGAGACAAGCTAGGGGAAAATGATGATGATTACATGAGTTCTAATCTGGCCAATGCAAAAAATAGAAGGGTGAGTGAGCTGCTGGTTTGTGGGGAGGATGATGTTGGGACCAATAAAATCTGTCTATCTATTATCTTCCCTAGATTGTGGAACCAAAAGACAAGCTATAGCGAGAAAAAGGGCCAGGAGGAGGGGTAGAAACAGATATTCTGACGACAGACAGATGACAAAGATTCATGACATTCAGACTCTATCTCTCTAGATAAGACCAGGCCTCTTCTAACAAAATTCCTGGCAAGCCAATTGCAGATTGTAGCTGTTGGTTTTCTTCCTCCCCTTATTACAAAATGAAATCTTAGTTGCATTGTTTCATTAAAAAATATATATATATAAACTGTTGTATGTGGGAGACAAGGGTGTTGAAATGCCTGACCTCAATTTTCTTTTAAGAAAAGAGTTTTCTTTTGTAACTAGTTTTTGCATGTGTGTGTCTAGAAGGATGTTTTGTGTGTTCATCCACAGAATGGTCAGTGAACCTACTCCAGAAGAGTGAAAGACCCTAACTTCCTAAAAGAGACTTTTGAGATTGTCCTACTGTTTTATCTACCTGTGTCAAACAATTACTTTCAGCCACCTTTCCTCTATCTAAGATCTAACCATTCTTCCGAGTTATGGCTAAACACACTTCCTCATTTATGAAGCATGTTGTAGTCTGTTCTTCATTCTCCTTTAGCAGTGGATTTATAGCCACTATTAACATTTATCTAGTGATGGGTAAGTCTCTCTACTAGATTCTAGTATCTTTGAGAACATAGACTGTTACTCATTTTACCAGTCTGCAAGTACTTTGCAAATAGAGGTTGATAAATGATTAGGGGGTGAATGTATGTGTAACAACCTGGTTTACTGAGAACATCCTGTATGCCAGGAGTGTTCTTAGTACTTTGCGCTTGCCACCTCATTAATCTTTGCCATAATCCTATATGGCAGGGATTGTTATGCTGCCTAAAGCAAGGTGAAGGTTAGTACTGGTAATATAATTAGCAGAGGTAGAATATGAACCTAGGAAGCCTGGCACCATAGCCTGTGATCTTAACAACTATGTATATTGTATATTGCTGGTATTGTAGTTCATGTCCTGATTTGCTTGCCATATATAGGGGAGGAGAATGGGGCAAAATGAAATTTGGAGCACTGACTTTGAAATCATGAGTATATGATTTCATACAAGTCATAATTTAATTTCTCAGTTTCCTCATATAAAAATGGATTAATAGAAGTATTTATTTCATGAAATCCTTGTGTCAAATAAATGAGACAATGCACATAAAAATGCACATAATTAAAACAAATCTTCATGATAATGCAAAGTATGCCTAAAGTGTTTAACTCACATCTTCTCCTTTGAGATCACAATGGCACATTCCATCTGGGAGTGAGATCTTAGCATCTACCCTTCTGCATTTGATGCTATATAAGATTATTTTTCCCAAGAGCAATGATTTCTAGTCAGTATGAGGCTATCCAATAACAGTTGTAAAAATATAGAAAATAGCATTCATGCCCGTTAGTAAGAATGATCAACAGGCCAAAAAATTTAAGGGCCTTATTATTTTGTAACTAAAAATGAATCTCTCTCAAATGTTAAGTTGGAGGCATTTCTTATTTTCTTATGAGGGGGTGATAATTAAGCTAATAATTAAGCTAATAATAGCATACTTTACTCTATGTGGTGGCACACTGATGCATTTTTCTTTTTAACCAACCTACCGTGTTTTATGTAGTCTGCAGCACTCAGAGTACATAGTTAAGCAAACACATGGGTAGCAAAGAAAGGTCATTATTAAGAGATTGTTTTATTTATTTAAAGAAGTCTTTTAATGGTTCTTTGAAATTTTTCCAACAAAATGGTATTCAATCTAGAAATTACAGTAAGAAACAAAAGATGCTAACTCTACTGAAGGAGAAGAGATAAAAGTGGTTGGAGAAGAAATACATGCTTTAACACTCTTATTCTCCAGATAAAATAAGGCACCTAATGCTAACACATGAGTCCATGCCAAGAGAAAATAATCATTCTATGGTAGTGGCTCTTTGTGCACAGAATTTAAGGACAGGGCCTACTCTTATCCTTGAGGGAAAAAAGTAAGTATCTGATTTAAAATATCCACTTATGTGCTTAAAAGAAATAATGTATAACCCATTAGCAAGCCTTTGCATAGCAAATTAATAATTTGAGGTTCAGAATTTATCTGAAGGTCTCAGATTCATACTAGTTTAACTTTTTCTTCACTTCTTTTGAATTATGGACATGGGAACAATTTTTAATACTATTTGGTGAGCCTGTTACTTTTAGCAATAGCATTTGCAGTATATGTCTTGAATTTGAACGTGTATATATATGAAAGCTACAACCAAATGGCCTATGAGATATTATTAGTTTCTTTACACAAAATCTGCTAGAACATGACATTTTAAAATTTTACAGTATAAGGTAAAAACTTTCAAAATATTAGTTGAATATCAATAGGAAGCGATGTAGCATATAAAGTCCAGTTTACTGCTTTGAATTCTTCTCTTAATAAATCTCACTGTGCTAGAATGATGACTCTCATATTTTGCCTGCATTAAAATCATTGTAGAAAGTAATTGGTTTAGCTTATTGTAATACTGCCTGATAATATTTCTTTTGCTTTTCAAGCAAAGAATAAGGTATCATTAAATTCTTGGTGCATGGGGAAGTAATGTATTACAAACGTTAGTGAGTGCAGAATATAAAATGTACTTGAGAAAAATAAATACGCTTCATTCAGGAGACTCACTGCAGGTTTCATTGGATTATTTAGTCATTCAGATAGGTTTCTATTTGACGGGCAAGAATTGTTTGGTAAGCCGTTCTATTTTTTTAATATGAAGTTTACTAATTAAAAAATAAATAGAAAGTACATGAAAAGCATTAGAAGGCGTATTTTGGAAAATTCACCTAATTCTACTTTGGAATTAAAAGGAGATGTGCTATTGTTTTGACCATTTAAAAAACTAAGGTATATGAAAGTTTAATTTTTGTGGTTGAACTTGAAATTTCAGAAATAAAATGATTAGGTTTATATAACTGTAATGCATTTTTTGAAATTAGAATTTCCGCAACCGTAAAATGAAACAATTTTTTCAAATGAAGGACTGTCATAAATGATATGTAAGTATATAATAAATATAAGATATATAAATAAATACAATAAAATAAGGTATGATAAGTGTGTAAATGTGTGTGTAACTGTGTACTTTCCACAGATGATTTTTAATAACTTAAAACATAATACTATTTTACTAAATTGAGAATGTTTTAATTCAGTAGATATATCAAATTAGCTGAAAGTTTTCCTTCCACACAATTTTTTTTTAAAAAATCAATAGCCTGTTGTTTTTTTCCAGACTGAGGTGAATTGAATGGGTTAACTAATTCTGAGAGAGTGGGTAGTTCGTAAATTCATAGCCCAAGAGTCTAAAGTTTCCCTAGTGTCCAGCTTACTCTTGTGTGTACAATTATACATGTCATTTTAGCAAATTAAGCAAGTGCTTCTCACTGACTTAGCCTGATATTTCACCACAATATACAACTGTAGGTTGGAGGGCAGGTGCCTTGTGAACTGTGGACAGAATCCCAATCAGCTGAGCACACACAGTGTGTAAATATGTCAGAATAGATAATGGATGCAATGATAGATGCTTCTGCGGTGAGGAAAATCAAAGAAGCTGTCATTTAGCTTGACAAAAGAAAGGGATGGAAAGCAGGACCAACTGTCCTGAGCAAGGAAGACAGGTGGTCCAGCTGAAGAAGGGAGGAAGCAGTAATGATCTTGGAGGCAGTTAATGGCTATCTGATCTATGGCATCCTTGTACATAAACATAAGCCATTCACCAGCTAAAAATGCTTGAGAAGGCAAAGGAATAGAAGTCACCATTGTTTTTCTCCTTATCTTACATCAGTTATTTGGCAATTTGGATAAAATGAATATTTAATTTTGAGAGATTATGGAAGTCTATCCTCTAACTACCAACATCTGCTATAAGAAGATAATTTTATATATAAGTAGTATACTCTGGTTGGTTAATTGGTTGTTAAGCTGTAGAATTTATGAGCTGGGTTTAATGAAATTAAGTGGATGTTGCGATTGAAGAAACTAGACATCTTGTTACATGAAGAGTTCAGAGCTAATTTATTTGTTACAAATCTCACAGTCAATGCCTCAATCAGTTGGGGACAATGTCCAAAAAACTGAAACATAAGCATATGAAATATATCCATGATATGGTAAGCTTTAAGAGAGTTGACCAGGATTATAGAAGCCAAATCAGCTTAAGGTAAAAGTTCAAGTACCGGTTAAGATAGAGCCTAAAAGAACCTATTTGTCAGCTATTAAGTGACTCCGTAGACAGTGAAAATCTATTTGTTACAGAGATTTGTTCACAATTTTAACTCTACTTACGTATAATTTTAAGTATTTTCAGATTTCGGGTGAACAGACATGCTAGAGGTTAAAGGGAGAAGATTACTGTCATTAAAATGTATATATAATTGAATTGTCTGGGCCTTTGATTTTTTCCTTCCACATTCCTTCTGCTTTAAGATTCAGCTCTTTTGTCTATAGAAATTATATGTGGGAAATTATAAATGCAATCTTTTTTGTTTATTTATCCCAATGAATGGAAGCAGTGATATCAATATAAGAAGATAAAAGTAATCTAAAACTAGTTGTCTTTAATATTATATTTAAAAATTTGCATATTTATTGCTGTATATATATATACTGCATAGCTACAGCAAAAAATGTTTGATTGCATATTATATTTTGTCTCCATCCTCTCTATATTTGTTACTAGCTGACCATGAAAAATTTTAAAATTTAAAAAGTAAACAATTGATTCTGACACTTAAATCTTGAGCTGGAACCAAGTATGCCAACTTTAACATAATTCCTTGCCTTATTAGAAAGAATGGTCCTTCATCAGGAAACAAAGGTGCTGGAGAGGATGTTGGAGAAATAGGAACACTTTTTACAACTGTTGGTGGATGTAAACTAGTTCAACCATTATGGAAAACAGTATGGCGATTTCCTCAAGGATCTAGAACTAGAAATGTACCATATGACCCAGCCATCCCACTCTGGGTATATACCCAAAGGATTATAAATCATGCTGCTATGAAAAGACACCATGCACACGTATGTTTACTTCGGCACTATTCACAATAGCAAAGACTTGGATCAACCCAAATGTCCATCCTGTGACAGACTGGATTAAGAAAATGTGGCACATATACACCATGGAAGTATATGCAGACCATAAAAAAGGGATGAATTGGCGTCCTTTGTAGGGACAACTGGATGCAGCTGGAAACCCATCATTCTTAGCAAACTATCACAAGAACAGAAAACCAAACACCGCATGTTCTCCTCATAGGTGGGACTGAACAATGAGATCACTTGGGACTCGGAAGGGATACATCACACATTGGGGCCTATCATGGGAGAGGGAGGCGGGGGAGGGATTGCATTGGGGGTTATACCTGATATAAATGATGAATTGATGTGCTAACGCGATTGATTGAGGAGCACACCAACATGCACAAGTATACATTATGTAAAAACCTGCACGTTATGCCATGTAACCCTAGAACTTAAAGTATAATAAGAGAGGGAGGAAGGAGAGAAAAAAAAAAAAAGAAAGATGGTCCTTCATCAAAGCATTTACTTCACTGAGTCTCAGTTCCTTATTCACAGAAATGAAGAATGTTTCTCTTGTTGATCTTGCCGTGGAGAACAAATGAAATAAGGTATGTTACTCTGCTTTGATAAATGCACAGATTAAAACTCGAGGCCACAGACGAATGAGCTTGCTCTCCATCTTAAATAAAATCCTAGAATGGAACAGAAAAATGACCAGAGTTTACTACGAGAGAATAAAATGTATCTAACCCCATTTCTTTGTTTCATGGAATTCTTAATTGTTTAGTCAGGAAAATTAGGAAGGAATTTGTGTCTAAATTTTAAGACCCTTGACAAAATCTGTTTTGATCATTTTGCAAACAAGTTTTATAAATATAGAGTGAATCGAAGAAAAAAGAGATACAACTAAAATTCTCTGTACCAATTACAGTGCTTGGTGTTAACATATATTATCTTGTTTAGTACTTCCGAACTTGTAATCAACCTCTTAGGGATGGTATAACCCGGGTGGGTGAAGTACATGCTCTAGAACTAGAGTACCTGCTTTAAATCACAGATCCCTCACTTTCAAGCTGTGTGACCTCAAACAAGTTATTTAACTGCAACGCACCTCAGTTTTCTCACAAGAGGCACATTGTGGTTATAAACAAAATAGTTTACAGCTTAATAGAGTTATCATGAGGATTAAATAAGTAAATACCTATAAGGGCTTTGGAATACTGCCTGACACATAGCAGTTAATAAATAATATTTGCTAACAGCTTTTAAGCAATTATTAAATGTTAACTCAGAACCCTGCAGTTCATTAAGTGATTTGTCCAGCTTCTCCTACAAATTAAGAAATGGAGTAATGATTCAGGTCTGTCTGAATCAGACTTATCTTCCTTTATGGCTCCAGCACTTTATTATTTAAACATCTCCATACCAAGCTGTATGGACTACTGGACTCTGCCAAAAGTACGGGGTGACAGATTGGGATAATGTCACAGTGTTGCAAACACCTAAGCATGCAACATTAGATATTCCTGTACTTAAAATTACAATTCAGGCTCACCACCAGTGGAAACCTCTCACTGGTCATGTTTTTATGCAGTCCTGGCCTTCTGCCGTATTCTCCAATTATTACCTCTCATTCCGTCTATCTGTTGCTTTCTCTCTCTCTCCTCTAAACTCACTGTTCCTCCTCCTTCTATGATTTCCATCTCCTTTACATACCTGATAACTTCTTTTGCAGCATGGTTTCCTTCCATTTTGCTTAGTTATTTTTTTTTTCTAGGCTATATCTTCAGGACCTTCATCTACCACTTTCAGATTGCGTATTAAAATTTTCTATTATGCAAACACACACACACACGTTTCTTACATAGGAGAAACTTGAGTTTCAACAGTTAAGATAATATTTTCCGAGCTATTCATTTGACCAATTTGTCTCCCTGCTTTTAAAACCTGGCATATTTTCCCATTACCTCTAGGATAAACTCCTTCATTTGGCATTAAAGATCCCTTTTAGTCTGTTCCTTAGCTAGTTTTCTAGTGTAACCTTCATTATAATAAAGTGAAAATAAAATTACAGAAATTTTTTTAAGCACTCGTAACTTCCACCACATAATGATAAGATGCATTCCACCTTTGATATCCATCTTTATGTCCTATCTATATAGCTATATAATTTTTATATTATAAAAATTGAAAATCCACTTAATATTTTTTCTAAAACCAGTTTTAAGAAAATAACAAGTAATTTGTTCTCTAATATTAATAAAATATTAATATATAATATAATTGTTAATGGCTGAAGAGAATGTTCATATGGAGCACTAATTTTATCAATTCTGTGATCCCTAAATATTTATACTTTTCCCAGCTTTTTGACACTATAACCATGAATATTATAAACTTCCTTGTAGCCAAATCATTGTATATATCTTTATAAATATTAGTATAAATTTATAAATGTAGAATTGACATCTTCATGTATATGTGTAAAAATCGTGTTTCACTCAAACCCCAGGTAGGGCTATATGTTATAAATTGTAAATATGTGTCAATGCTTTGGTGAAAATCATATCTTACAGCTGTACCCAATGTTGCATAACTCTTTCTTAGCACGTTAGGATAAGTATTCCTGTATACCCAAATATTTCATTTTCAATAGGTGAAAAATGTTCTTATATATAAAACACTTAAGATATTCAATAATCATATTTTAAGAGAACATCAGAAAGTAAAAGCTAATCTTGTTAAGAAGTCTATGACAGTCTTAGAAGCAATAAAATTCTTATATATCCATTTATGTGTGATTATTAAATTAAAAATAAAAGAATTTGTTTAATACTATACCTTGTTTACATGATGAAATTAAATTTAGAAAGAATAAATAAATACTAAGATAAACATATAATTTTCATCAGTAATCATAATCAAATGGGCTCATGTTATTGCCATTAATTATAAATTAAGAGTGGGTGATGGCAGCATAAACATTGATGCTTGCACATTGATCATTGTTTGGCGCTATAACTTGGAAATAATATTGTGTTGATCCTTATAAAGCCAGGGTTTTATAAGACAAAAGCATATCATATGGCTAGATAGAAGATAGCATGTTGGACCCTGCACATGATCCTTGTTCCGACCTCTGTAGGATGCGTGAAGTCCTGGGACTGATCGATGGGACTGGGTGATCCACAGTCCACTGCGACCTGTTTCCTATCAGGGTGGAAGCTCTGGAAGGATGTATGTGCGAGAGCTGGTATGTTGGGGGCTGCGATTGTGACAGGCCTGTTAGGATGTTCAGAACAGTTAGGCAAGGTCTGTCAGTGTGTCTGGACCAGTCCTCCTTCAGAGTCACTGACGTCCATAAGAGCCTGTGTGTCCCTGTGGCTGGTATTCCATGTTCAGGAGTCCCAGAACAAACTCTAAGTACCTTCAGAGTGCTCAGGATGTGTAGGCCATCAAGCTAGAACTCTCCAGGAAGTCAGAATGCTGCCCATGTCTCTGTTACTCCCAAACCCCTGCAGAGGTCTATATGAAGATAGATTTCTCCAGTTGGGAATATAAAGCATATGCAAAGAAGAATGCTAGAGGTGGGATTTTTATTCCCTTTCTTGTTTCTAGCATGTGCTACTGGAGGGGACAGGGAGTGATGATCCATCCAGAGGCCAGCCTAGGCTAAATAAGACTCCTGAAAATGCTATAGAAAAGGTTCTCTTAATATTTTAGTTATATTGCTAATACAGCGCTAACACATTGTACTTTGATAGACTTTAGCCACTTTAACATGGCTTAAAAGAACTTTCATTATGTGGTTCCAGAATGGGTTTTCCAGAAATAGACTCTGAAGAATTTTAATCTGAAATAAGATAAGAAATAGACTCTGAAATAAGTTTATTTGGTCAATAAAGGAAGCACTGATAGAGAAGAGTGCAAACGAGATATAATAAGTCAGTATCTTATTAAGGTAGTTACCACTGAAGGTAACTGAAGATTATTCCACTGAGGAAAACTCTGGTAGCTGTTGTGGAGCCTATACCATAGAATTATCCCACCAGAGGGTCAAGGGAGCTGGGGTATTTCTTAAACAACTCTCAGCAGTCTTCAGTTGAAGACTGCTATTGGGGTAAGTGGGCAGCACCTCTGGTCAGGTTCAGAGGCAGGTAAAGTGACTTCAGTGCTATTTGCCTGTTAAAGTCCTCAGGCTAAAAAAGAGAAATGGTGATGTGTGGAATTTGGACCTGCATATACTAAAGAGATACAGGCAAGACTCTCACAATATCTGCCACAGATCCCTTTCTACTTACCATCCTCACTTCCTTCTGATGTCACATGCTCTAGAAATTCTTACTAGCTTGCTGTTTCTTTCACTATACAAGATATTTATTGAATATATACTGTGTTCTAGGTACTTCATCAGGTACTCAAAATGCAAGAGCAAACAAGATAGAAAGGGTCCCTGCTTTCATGGACACAATGTTCTTTCTTCTTTCTGAAACATTATTTTTCATTGCCCGCTGTCTTAGTCTGTTCAGGCTGCTGTAACAAAATATCATAAGCTGGGTGGCTTATAAACAACAGACATGTATTTCTCATGGTTCTGGAGCCTGGGAAGTTCAAAATCAAGGTGTCTGCGTATTTGGGGTCTGGTGAAGGCCCACCTCCCAGACAGCTGTCTCGTCAGTGTAACATTACATGGCAGAAAAGGCAAGGCAGTTCTCTGGGACCTGTTATATAAAGGCACTAATTTCATTCATGATGTCCGTGCTCTTACCACCTAATCACCTCCCGAAGGCCCCACCTCCTAATACCAACACATTGGTGATTAGGTTTCAACCTATGAGTTCTTCTGGGATGGGGGATTACAAACATTCAGACCATAGCATCCATCTAATACACTTGTTCACAAATGACTCTGTTTTTTTCCTCACAAAAATGAGAGCCTGACGAAGGCAGAAACCATTCCTGCCTCATTCACTGCTGGAGTCTCAGGCCCTGGCAAAGAGTTTGGCATACAGCATGTGTCCAATACATTGCAGTTGACTGTGTGGTACTATAAGTGATTATAAATGTGAAAGTTGGCTTGGCTAGCGTAGGATATCCTTGAGGGCACTCATGCCTTATTCAGCTTTGTATCTCTGGAACGTAACACGTCTCTGGCACTTTATAGGTATTCAATATTTTTCATAGAGTTAAATTCAGTGTAATCAAATTGAATTATTGTTTAAAATACATTGACCCAGATATACTGATAACTTGAGATCATGTTTCACAAATTATCATTGAAGGAATTGGAAATATTACATTTGAGAAAGACAAACCTCAGAGAGGACATAGCACTTGTCTTGAAATGTCATTGGTACTGATAAAGAAAAGATATTGGGCTTGTTGAGTCTGTCCCAGAATAAAACAGATTTTAGCACTAAATTAGAGCTATCAAATTTAGTATGCTACTGTCAGGGGCCATTATTTGCACATCATTGGAAATACCCAAGCAGAGACTGGAATGTGGTAGAGAAAATTTAGCAGTAATACATGCAGTTGATATAAGTACCTGAGATTCTATGATTCTTCTAGATAATTACAAAGCAATATATTTCTTCATCTTTGTAAAACATAATTTTACAAAGAGTGTTCTAGGAGAAAATTATCTCTACCTTTTCCCCAAGGAGGTTGTGTGTTCAGCTAATCATTGAATTGCTTTATACCTCACAAGTGGTTTTCAGATAATCCTTGCAGAGATTCCTTGCATAGGCAGACAAAGCATTATCCCCATTTAACATGAAAGATGACAGATGCTTATAGAAATTAACTCATTTGTTAAAGGTCACACATGTAGTAATTGATGGAAATAGAACTTGAACTTGAACCTAGGTATTTATGCTTTTTCATCCCAAGCTGTCTATCTGCCATACCATACCACTTCGATTATTACTGAAGTTCAGAAAGGAAAAACACAACCATCTTTCCAAATAATAATGCAGAGCCTCCCTTGCAGAAGAACTCTGACAAGCCCTCTGTAATTTATAGTTGAGAATTGAGTTTAAATGGCATGGTCAACAGCACACAAAAAAGCAGAAACAAGACTAGGTTTAGAACACAGGGCTAGGCCGGGCGCGGTGGCTCAAGCCTGTAATCCCAGCACTTTGGGAGGCCGAGACGGGCGGATCACGAGGTCAGGAGATCGAGACCATCCTGGCTAACACAGTGAAACCCCGTCTCTACTAAAAATACAAAAAACTAGCCGGGCGAGGTGGCGGGCGCCTGTAGTCCCAGCTACTCGGAGGCTGAGGCAGGAGAATGGCGTAAACCCGGGAGGCGGAGCTTGCAGTGAGCTGAGATCCGGCCACTGCACTCCAGCCTGGGCGACAGAGCGAGACTCCGTCTCAAAAAAATAAAAAATAAAAAAAAATAAAATGAAAATAACAAGAACATTTAGAGTGGCACGGATGGGTTGTGAGGCAACCTCAGGGATGGCATGGTACCTTGGAGGGGTATAACAGGAGGGGCCGTCCCACTCTAGATCTGAAGGGGTGAGGGGAAGGTGAGGTTACTGGGCCCAAAAGGATAGAGGGCCACCTTGTGTGGAGAGGGCTACCTTGGTGGGAGCTGCGCCCTTTGGCCAAAGGACATGGTCGTCCCGCAGCAATACTGCAGAGAAGGACCTCCCTCCCCCTCCAGTTTCCTCCTGGTGACCTCTACTGGTTGACCTGACCAGAAGCCAAAGGCCAAGGGAATCTGTTGACACAGCCCATGGAGGTCAACTTTCAGGGCCAGAGCAGAGTGGGGAAGGGTGAAGAATAAAGCGTGAGGGACAGGGAAGGCACCCAGTCCCTTAGGCTACCCTCCACACATCCCTGTACCTCCTATACCTCACAGAGCCAAGCCAACAGAGCCACATCTGGGCTGAAGGATGGGGATGGCCTGTGACCAGAGTGCGAGGAGGGCGTGTTTAGGCACCAAGTTGGGGTGGCCCAGCTTCTGAGAGGCAGTACAGCGGGCGATTAGGAGCAGGACCCTGGAGCCTGACTGCCTGGGTTCAAATCCTGGTTATACCTCTTCCTAGCAGTATGACCTTGGGTAAGTCAGTTTAGTACCCCATGACTCAATTTCCCCATCTGTCAAACAGGCATCATGGTTATTGAGAAAGAGATGGGTTAACGTATGTGGAGTTCTTAGCCCAGCCCAGGTCAGTGCCCCATAGGTTGGCTCTCAGAACCGTGCAGAGCTCCTGTCGTGCCCAGCCATGTTGCCTGTGGTCTGGGCTGCCTAGAGGGCTCTGGGTGGTTCAGGACGCACTCCTGGAGAAGGGTCATTGGCAGATAGCAGCCACCACAGCCTGATGTGTGCTGAGAACCTGGTTCACAGAGCCTAGCACATCCATGATTCTCTCATTAGCCCCTGAGGCCGACAGGACGGATTGTTAGGGCATCTTACAGATGAGGAAACTGAGGCTCGGAAAAGTGCTTTGCCCAAGACAACCCCAGTAAGGAAGCAGGATGTCCGGGACTCGAACCCAGGGTTCCATCCTCCTCCACCCATGTGCGCATAGAGCACACGCTCGGAGAATGGCTGGTTGGGGAGCTCAGGCCCCCATGAGCAGGGAACAGCTGAGAGGCTAATTTAGCCGAAGGAGGGAGAGGTGGAGCCAGATCATGAACAGCCTGAATGCCGAGGTCAGGAGGTCAGGAGGCCAGGTGGGCTTTATCCCTTGGAGGCAAGGAGCCCTTCAAAAGCAAGGGATTGTGTAGGGAACGTGAGCACTGTGAGAAGAGCCTTTCCATGCCCAGGCAGTGACAGAAGAGTGTGGTCATGGCGGCTGGTGGCCCTGGGGGATTTATTCTGGGGAAGGCAAGCTTCGCAGCATAATAGCCTGGGCAATCCCACCAGGGGGTGCTGCCCCAGGCTAGGCAGCCCCTCAGCCTCAGGCAGGGTCCAAGGATGAGAACGACTTTCTTTAAATATCGCCAGGCAGTGACTAAAGCATCCCCCCCCATTCCCCAGAGACAGTGCCCGCAATGCACCTTCCCGGGGGCCCGCCCACAACTTCCTGGGAGGAGGCCAGTGGCGCCCACCAGGCAGGACTGGGCTTGGAGTTGGCCCAACCTTGCCTAGTTCTCCCTTCCATCCACCCATCCAGCCTACGGTGTTCAAACAGTCCTGGGCCAGGCTCTTCAGGAACCTGGGTCATCAGTGGCTCGTGACTCCACAGACAACTGTCCCACTCCACTGCTTGCCTAGCCTAGGGCTAGACTCGAGCAGATGCAAGAAATATGGAGACCCGCTCCTCCAGGGCATCTGGAGGGTTCTGGGGTGCCACGGGCACTGAGGACAGAAATTAGTTGGGATCAGATTGTGGGAGTTTCAAACGCCAGGCCACTAGCTTGGCCACCACTGAGGAGAGGAGGCTTTTAAACCTTCAAGGCTGGCCAGGCGCGGTGGCTCAAGCCTGTAATCCCAGCACTTTGGGAGGCCGAGACAGGCGGATCACGAGGTCAGGAGATCGAGACCATCCTGGCTAACACAGTGAAACCCCGTCTCTACTAAAAAATACAAAAAACTAGCCGGGCGAGGTGGCGGGCGCCTGTAGTCCCAGCTACTCGGGAGGCTGAGGCAGGAGAATGGCGTGAACCCGGGAGGCGGAGCTTGCAGTGAGCTGAGATCCGGCCACTGCACTCCAGCCTGGGCGACAGAGCGAGACTCCGTCTCAAAAAAAAA
>NW_016804432.1:92332-206337 GCF_001698545.2 Rhinopithecus bieti | reverse complement strand
AAAAAAAAAAAAAAAAAAAAAAAGAAGAAGAACACAGGGCTCTAGTACCTCAGGTTGCCCCGCAGAATCTTCCTGCTTTTTCTGGGAGGAATTATGATGATGCTTTTACGTTTCTGGACAGGAAATGTTTATAAATTATAATGTACCATTTGCAAGTGTTGTTACCTTATAAATATTAAAAGATTAGGAAATGACATTGGCTTTTGTTGAAAACCTTAAGTGACCTTATAAGCAGACACAATAAATGATTGCTTTTATTGCAGTGCCCTCTAAATATTATTAAAACTCTTTATAGTTGGCAATAAATAATGACAAACGAATGCTTGATTTATAGCAATTATAGTACAGATGAGTTGGATTCATGTGCTGCACTGTGATGAAGATAATAGCTCAAACACATGAGAAACAGTCACTCAGTGAAATATGAGCTGATTTACATGATCCATGTCCCTTGAGTAACCTGTAATTGGCTATTATGAAATGGACTAAGAATGATTTGGACTAAGGAGAGGACCGGATTACCATATATTTTACGTGGATACTTTTTATTTCCAACACCAAAATATTTTGTGGCATAGAGAGTCAGTGCCCCCATATCTAACACGTGGGGGTATTCGACAGCTAAAGGCCATTCTTCTCTAACACCTTTGAAAATTTTTTCATTGAAAATGGCATCATGTCAACTTTATTCATAGGAAACATCACACAACATTGCTCTTTTTTAGCTTCAAAATGTCTTACATTATTTCTTAGTAGCCCTTTTAAGAGTAAATTTTGAGGATATGGCTGACTTAGCATCGTGGAATTCCCAAAGGGATTCCAAGTATATGTGCGACTTAATTTATTCGGCAAGGAAAATTTAGGTAACTCTTATTTTTAATATTTGAGATCTTAGGACATTTCTGTGAAAACTGGCTTCATTAATGTTTTAAATATTTGCCTGAATCTTCCCTGGACACTCCTCCCAGTAGAAAACCACACCAAAAAACAATACACACAAACACTGGTTATTTTTCTTTTTTGTGGAATTAACTGCCATTTCTGAAAAGCAATGAAGGGAATTGTACCAAACAGTATTTCATGCCTAGACCTTCTGTCATGCTTCTGAAATCCTATTCTCATTTTCACACAAATAACCCAAGGGATACAGTTAGTCCCACTGTAAGTGGGATCATCAATGTTTATCCTAAGCTGTGGCTACAGCAGCCATAAAGGGAAAAGGTATACCATAATTAAGAGCTATGGCCAACTAATTAAGTCAAATTGTATCTAATTATAAATCCAATAATCTATGTCCAAGCTAGTTGCTGATAGCTATGGGAAAATAATATAATTTTCATTAATCTCCATTATGGTTTGCTATTTGAGGTCTTTTAAACTCAAAACATGTTTTATAAGACAAATACTATAGCCCTAATACGTTAGTGTAGGAATAAATAAGTAAAAAAAAAAAAACAAAAACAAATCATTTCAGCAAAGAAAATTTTGCCTTTTAAAATTTACAAATTAATGATGTTAATTATTGAGTATTCTTGGAAATTTTTAAAGAAAATTATAAATAATCCTGGTGCTAGATAATTATTCAATGCACTGTAATAAAATATTCCTTAAACAAATTAAGAAGGATATTTAAAAATTGGAAATAGTCAACAGAGGATGTATTAAATAAGAAGATAGAAAGGAAAGTGCACATAATGAGAAAATTTGGAGTTATGTACTCTCCAGGTAAGTAAACTAGGGATGACTTATTATAATGACTGTCTTCAAATAATTGAAAAGCATAAGGAAGGTGCTGACAAACAGTTTTTAATATATATTATGAATCTGATGATAACTACATTAAAACATTGGTTTCAACATAAGAAATTTACCAAATGTAAAGATTATTAGTGTTATATAATCTCCTACAGAAAGCTGTGAAACTTTCATCTTTGGATATCTTTAAAATAGGATGAAAAAAATCAATCTGGAATATCTGGATATCACAAATACATGTAATAACTCTAAATGTCTCTTTTACTTCTCATGTTGCTCGATAATTTAAAGAAAATAAAAATCTATGTTGGCTTATGGTGTGTTTAAGAATAAATCCATTTTGAAATACAAGTGGGTGAGCCTACTTTCTTGGAGGTAAAAGAAACGTAGTAGGCTATGTGTAATGTGACCATAGAGATCATGCATCAGTCATGTAACAGTTCATTTGCAAAATCCCAGGTCCCAGGTTAATAATCTTGTCATAGCCCAACAATAGTGATGCACATGGGTTGCTACATGAGTAACACCTGAGCATGATGATGCATTCATGGGTCTATTAAATAAACATGTATTGGCCATCTACTGCATGTAAGCCACTGTGCTAGACAGATGTTGTATAGAACACGAAGTACAAAACAACCTCAAGGAACTTATGTCATAGAAGAGGAGATAAGACCTGTACATAAATTACTAAAATAAAATGAAAATACTGTCATGACGGAGATATTAATAAGGTGTTATGGTCTCAAAGAGGAAGTAATCATCTCTTAGAAACGATATATCAGGGGATGTTACAGTAATTATGCTATTTGATTGCCAGGCATGGTGACTCATGCCTGTAATCCCAGCACATTGGGATTGCCTGAGCTCAGGATTTCAAGACCAGCCTGGGGAACATGGAGAAATCTCGTCTTTACAAAAAATAGAAAAATTAGCCAGGCATGGTGGCCGGCACCTGTAGTCCTATCTACTTGGGGTGGGGCTGAGATGGAAGAAGTGCTTAAGCCTAGGAGGCAGAGGATGAAGTGAGCCAAGATCATGTCACTGCACTCCAGCCTGGGTGATAGAGTGAGACCTCATCTCAAAAAAAAAAAAAAAAAAAAAAAAAAGAAAGAAAGAAAAGAAAAATTTTATTTGATGACAATGAATAGCTTATAGGATTTAGACAGGAAAAGAAGGTTGATGATGATAATGTTTTGCAAACCAAGTGAGAATGATGAATTTAAAGAACTTTTACAATGAATTTTCATTCTCTTTTTGTTGTTGTTCAGTTCAATCACATATGGCTCTACTATGTGCCAGCTTCTATAGAAGGAGCTGGAAGTTTAAATAGAGCTTATCCTTATATAGAACTAATTTTATTGAATTGTAATTTTAAACTGGTGATCCTTTCTTCTAGAAGAGTATACGTATTTGCTCTTCTCATTCTCTTCTCTCTTTGAAGGTGATTGAATACATGCCCATGGCTTTTATTACTATCCACATAGCACACAAATTTGGATGTTCAATCTAGAATAGAACTCTCTTCAGAGTTCCAGACTGTATTTCAGTTACCTACTGGATATCTCATGTAAGACTACCTTAAAAAAGAAATTGTAATATTTTCCCCAAAACTTGGCCTTCCCCTATATTCCCTATCTCAAGAGATGTCTCCACTATTATTTTATGCAAATCTAAAACCTAGGAATCATCTTGATTATCCACCTCCCCCCATATGTCATAATTGATTCACCAGTCAATTTTTTTTTTCTTCAGCACAGCAGGAGGAAATATTTTTATTAAGGTTATGAGAATCAGAGAAGTGAACATCCCTTCATAAGTCTAAAATAAATGACTTAGGATGGGTTACCATTTCAAAAAAGCTTCTATATACTGAACATGTCCAAGTTGCTTTGCTCTAAACATTTGGGTTTGTAGCATAATCTCATACTAAGATGTAATCAATGTCAGATCACATGATATTCACAAACTGACCACACCACCTCTAGGTTCACTGGCTAATGAAAAGTTAACATCCTCTTTCAGAGCCCCACTATGAAAAGTGTTTTTCTCCTGGTTCTACTTTTTGCTGAGTAAAATCTGAGTAGTAGACTTTTGACATTATTATCATCATTATTATTAAATAACAGGAAAAGGTCTGTGCTATTTCAAGTCTGAGGGTGTGCTTTTTCTGAATTTCTCAGTCTATATAGTTTCCTTTGCATAGCCTTATCCAAATCTGTGATTTCAGCTATCAAGTATACTCCAGCAACTTACAAATCTTTGTGATCATTTAAGAAATCTTTATTGAGTATCTAATATATACCAGGCACTTTTCTATTCTCCTGGGATGCCCTAGTGCGTAAAATAAAATCTGGCAGCACTTTAGGAGGCCAAGGTCGGCAGATCACTTGAGCTCGGGAGCTCGAGACCAGCCTGGGCAACATGGCAAAACCCCGCCTCAACTAAAAATAGAAAAATTAGCCACACATGGTGGTGTGTGCCTGTAGTCCCAGCTACTTGGGGGCGCCGAGGCAGGAGGATCACCTGAGCCTTGGGAGGTCGAGGCTGCAGTGAGCCAGGATCATGCCTGAGCAACAGGGCGAGACTCTGTCTCAAAAAAGACACTAAAATCTTATCCTTGTGGTAGTTAACCTTTTTTTAGTGGACTGTCCATTTTAGATTTCTCATCTGAATTACAGACCCACATACTCAGCTGCTTATTAGAATTTTTAATTTCTAACTTACAGTTGTAGAGGTATCATCTAAAACATCTCGAACATGAAAATGCCTAAAACGTCCAAGTCCACATATGCACTTAGGCACTATAACCCAAACTGAGATGATCACATCTCCTCAACTTATTTCTGTGGAACCCTTTCCCTTTCCTCAGTGCTCAGCTCTCCCTCCCCTGACTCTCTGAGGCCAGGGACCTAAACAGCCTTCCCCTTACCTTCATTAAAACTTCTGTCTTAATTTTTTCATGGCCATCATTTCTTTTCAATTTCCAGTGGCATTTCCTTAGCACCAGCTCACATTATTGTTGCTGGGTAATAAAATCTTTCTACCTGTTTCATTGTTTTTTTTTTCTTCCAGGATGGCCGCCCTTGAATCCATTTCTTATGCTGCTATAGAACATGTCTTCTAAAACGTAAGTCTACTCCTGTCTCTTTGGTTTAATATCTCTGCAGGACTTCCCTTAACTTTGAGGATAAAGTAAACATTTCTTTCTTGCTTTTTTTTGTTTGTTTGTTTTGTTTTGTTTTTGAGACTGAGTCTCACTTGGTCACCCAGGCGTAAGTACAGTGGCTCACTGCAACCTCCACCTCCTGGTCTCAGGCGATTCTCCTGCCTCAGCCTCCTTGGTAGCTGGGAATACAGGTGTGTGTCACCATGCCCGGCTAATTTTTGTATTTTTTATTTTATTTTATTATACTTTAAGTTCTAGGGTACATGTGCATAACGTGCAGGTTTGTTACGTATGTATACTTGTGCCATGTTGGTGTGCTGCACCCATCAACTCGTCAGCACCCATCAACACCGGTCAATTTTAACAATATAGCTTTTTAAAAATCCCTTAGGTTTATCCAATGTCTTCTGATCTCCTGACAATGCATTGATCCTCATTACCATTTTCTTTCATATGGACTGCTGCAATACATTATTCCTCTGCATCAATTTTTGCTTTCTTCCAATTCATTCCCCATACTGCACCTGGAATTATTTTTGTAAACTCAACCTTATCATGTAACTTTCCTGTTTAAAACCTTCCAAAGGCCAGCAGAATAAAGAGTACATTTCTCAACAGATGTCCAGGATCTTTTATGATCTGATTCCTGCCCAGGTCTCCTACTTGATCTGACAGAGGAATCTCCCTCACTGTCTTGGGTGAAGCCTTTGTTCAGATTCTTACTCGTGCCATTCTTCCTCTTGCATTGTGAATTCTCTGCATTTGCTTCTGTCTGGTTGGGAGTACTTTCTACCACCTCCACTGCTTTACTTTCAACGGATTTACTTCTACTTATTTTTTAGATCTCAGCTCAAATCACCTCATTAAGAAAACTATCTGTTACCACCAGTACTTTTGAATTGTGGTATTTCTTTTAATTTCTTTTAATTGTAAAATTGTATGGCTAAGGTCTACCTCTCATTAGACTATACAGGCCATGAAGAAAAGGATGACATCTGTTTAGATCACAGCATATCCAGACTATTCTTGTACAGTTCTGGCAACAGTATATGCAATAAATATTTGTTGATCAAATATGTAAAAAGTAGATGAACATGTAATTCAATGGCGAGAAATAAAGTTGAATAATATGAAGACAAATCCATTGTTTAACGTGGTAGAAAGTACATGCGTTTGTCTTTTCTCCGGTCCCCAAACCTCTCACTCAAAATGTATAAACACATACAACCAACAAGAATAGGACAGTAGTCTAATGTAGACTAGACAGTTAAATTAATTAGGGATTGAAAGTGAACTAAATGAGTTGAATCTGTCTTAGCAAAGTAGGGATTGCTATCACCTTAAAGATCTTTGAAATAAATACCAAAGAGAGGTAAATTAATTTCTACCCACAGAATTCCAGAAAGTCTCAGATACTAGAGGCACCAATTATCATGGAAGAGAGTGAGGTGAGGAGCTGAAAACAGGGGGATTGTTTGAAAATCTGTTGGAAAAAAAAAAAAAGCCATTGTACAATCCAGGTACCACACTTTTCTACTCGACGTGCATTGAACTACCAGATGATAAATTATCTCTCTACCTTCAGATGAAACAGGAGAAGTTTTTGCCATTGAAAATAATGGCAAAAACCACAGTTACTTTTGCACTAACTGAATATTATCTACAAAAGTTTAACTGGAAAATCCCAAGACTCAGAAACACCAGACAAGCGGAGATCAAGGATGAGAGACTGCCCTGGTAATGGGAGGAATAAATGAGAATCTACACATGCAATTTGAAAACTCTAAGTCTCTTTGTTATACTCAGCTCCAAGAATGTGGGCAGAGATGGACAGAACAGAATACTCAGCAGGCGAAAGATGAGAGTATTCTATTATAGGGAAACTGATCATTTCAGAAAAGCCTGCAGATAATGATATTTGTGGGTTTTGGAATATTTTTTGTGTTTTTACACAATCGTATTGCTGTAAGTTCACCAATCAAGTCATATCAATGTATACATAGCTTCTAATCATCTTCTTAATCACTTACTCTTAAATTTGATAGTTACTCAAGAATAACCAAATAATTAAGGAATGTTCTAAAACATGAAAAAGAAAGAACAAACAAAAGGCATTTTCATAGGAAACAGAAACAAGGCAGGCAACAGAAGAAAATGTTTTGGAAAATCCTCTAAGTAATTATATCAAAGTAGGATATGAGGTTGCATCCAGGAAATAAGAAAATAATTCAAGGAACAAAACAATGCATCAGAAAATGAAAAACATGATACCCAAACAAAATTTTAATAGGAGGTTTGAAAAATAAATTCAATAAAATCTCCAAAACTGTTGAATAAAAAAAAACCTGTGAACAATACATGAGAAAAGAATTATAGAATTAAACTAGGAAGACTAACATATGGCTAAAATTAGTTCCAGAAAGAACAGAAAACTGAAAGGGCAGAAATTATCAAAGACATGATATATGACTACAAGACTGTCTTCCAGAACTAAAGAATATGAGTTCTCAAGTCAAAATAGGCCGTATGGGGGTCTGGAGGGTAAGGTGATGTACTTTGTAATTTCAGAATGCTGTAGGTAAGAAAAGTTAATGAAAGCCAGGTCACAAAGAATTGATACAGCTTCAGAGACTGGCAAGCACGTTGACTGTTGATTTAAGGCTACTCTCATTTTAACTCTTGAACAAACCAATAAACAAGCAGTGCAAAGGTATATACAAGACAAGGACACAAGTAAACAAACATTGCTCCATATGGCTTCCCTGGCTCTTCACAGAGGTACATTACAAGTTATGTGGTCAAGATGGCCCACATGGACTAAGGAGTAATCCGGTGAGAGGAGCTCAGAAGTACAGCCTTACTGATGCTGCAATATTGGGCTAAGATAGAGCCATATGAGTACTCAAGAGTCCATAATTAGTAACTTAAACCATATGAGGGAAGTCTTGCTATGGGCCAGGCACAGTGGTTCACGCCTGTAATCCTAGCACTTTGAGGGGACCAAGGCAGGTGGATCACCGGAGGTTAGGAGTTCGAGACAAATCTGGCCAACATGGTGAAACCTAATCTCTACTAAAATAACAAAAATCAGCCAGGCATGATGGTGTATGCCTGGGATCCCATGTACTCAGGAGGCTGAGGCAGGAGAATTCACTTGAACCCGGGAGGCAGAGATTGCAGTGAGCTGGGAGCATGCCATAGCACTCTAGCTTGAGCAACAAGAGCGAAACTCCATCTCAAAAAAACAAACAAAACATCTTGCTATGTCATAATCCTACAATTCTCTATTCTGTTTCGTGTTCTTCACTAGGCTAACATCCGGTCTAACCATATCCTTCCAAACCAATAAAGGCACAGGAACCAGCATGGCCTCAGTCATCTCAAAAACATTCTTGGGAAAAAAGGGAATTGAAGACAAACCTTCAATCTCCAAGAAGACTGATTTCTGATCTAGAATTCTATAACAATACTGACAGATAATAAAGTGTAAGGTAAAATAAAGACATTTTTATGCATGCAGGCTCTCAAAAATTGTTTAACTTCTATGAACCCTTTCTCAGGAAGCTGGAGGACATATTCCACCAAGAAAATAAACGTTTTAGGATCTGAGGAGCAGGGTTAATGCATAGCAAAACCAAAGAGATTTTCCAGGAAATGGTGAGGAATATCCTCAGGACAAGAGTTGTATGTAGATTTGAGTACAGGAATAGAAATAGATGGAAATAAAATAGAACTGATTGATTGCTTAACTAATTTTGCCCTGTGGAAAACAATATAACTTAAAATATTTAAGAAGGTATTTTAATTTCAGAAAAGTAAAAGAAAGTACAACAAAGGTAGTGTATGCATATTATATTATTTTGCTAAGCACTGAGTATTATTTGATATAGCCATAATATTATAAACACTATTGGGATAATGGGCAAGATGATATAATATGTGAGGGCCACATTCTTATCTTCTAAAATATACATTAATCTTTTGATTCCGCCATATCATTTCTAGGAATATTTCCCAAAAGAAAATTGTTAAATTTTAATGACTTATGGCCAAGGTTATTCACTTTGGTATTATTTATAATAGCAAAAAGTGGATATGATTTGATGAATTTAATGGAGAACTGACTCAATAAACTATGGTATATTCCCACAATAAAATATAATGCAGTTATAGAAAAGGAATAAGGAAAATCTTTGTATACAAAGTGATCTCTTAGATATATTGTTAAATGGCAAACGTCAAAATATACAATAATTGTGACTTATAAATGCAGAGCAAGTAACTGAACTACTAATTCGCTACTTTGTAATTCCTAAAGAAATTTAAAAATCAAGTTAAAATTATCATCACGTGAAACTGTTAGAAAAAGGTTTTAAATTGAATTTTAAAGTAGACACATTAGGTTGTCATTCCCTGAATCCAAATTTTAGTCAAAACATCTACTGAGAATAGGAGGACCAAACATTATCCTGACCTGATGTTCTTCTGGAGGTCTGACAGGAAATCTTAAGTCATCATCTTACATTCCATTTTTAAAAACTCTTCTTATTTATCTTAACAAATTCACATAATCGGTACATTCTACTCCATCACATATGCACTTATTTTGATACAACACTATCAATATTTTAATTATATGCCACTAAGCAAATTTGATGCTCTAGAAATATGTACCTTATATCTTCTGTAGTTTCATGTATTTTCCACCTTTCTAGCTTGAAGATTTTCACCATAACCTCTGTGTGTGTGTGTGTGTGTGTGTGTGTGTGTGTGTGTGAGAGAGAGAGAGAGAGAGAGAGAGAGAGAGAGAGAAAGAGAGAGAGAGAGATGCAACATTTTCACAAAGTTTGGTGGTTAAGGCAGAAGAATAGCTTGAACCTGGGAGGCGGAGGTTTCAGTGAGCCAAGATCACACCACCACACTCCAACCTGGGCAACAGAGTGAGACTCCTCTCAAAAGAATGTTTAAGATGATAATAGGAATGTCTTTCTGTTTGGCTGGTTTTATTTGAAAATAAAAGAGACATAATTAGGATTGTTGGCAAGTGAGGAAAGGCTTAGTGGAAGAGTATGGAATGAAGTGGCAGAATGAAATAATGTTTGATGGAGCAGTACAAAAAATAGAAGAGGAGAAATGGAAGAGAACACAAAAAAGGCTGCAGAAAATATAGTAGCTCAGTGAACTATGGTATACAATATTCAGTCAAATTAATACCAACTCAAAATAGGTGGGACTCACTTCCATATCCAACTCCAAAGCTCTCCAATGAATTTATCTCATTTTCTAGACTGTCCTAGTATTTTAGATACTACCATTCGAATACAAGTGAAATTTTAATTCCTCTGCTTACTATGTACTAGGCACAGTTCTAAGTGCCTAAATGTATTGCCTCGAGCAATCCCTTGAGTGGTATGGAGTAGGATATATATCTTCATTCCACAGATCGATAACTGAAATACAGAAAGGCTAAGTAACTTTTACAAGTCAAACATTTAGTAAGTTGTAGAATCAGGATTCAAGCATAGGGATTCTGATTCCAGGACCTGCATGCTTAATCAACTCTAATATAAGCAGTCAGTTTTGATTCCTTATGGATTTTCATTGTTAAAACTGTGTAATAATATTATCTTTTCAGACTTTTAACACATCTTTAAAATAACAGCAAACTGAAGCAAATTCATAAGTAGAATAATAAAATCACTTTTAAAGAAGAAAATAACAGAAACAGGTATTCTTTGTATAGAACAGAAGATTTCTATGATAAAAACAATACTACTCATGTGTGGTAATTTACCAATATAAATATCACTAGTTAATCTTAAAGTTATGCAAGATGACTGGTCAAGGTCCTAAATGATCCATGGAAAATTAGTTTCACATATAAATTCAATTGTGTTAATAGTGGTTATTAATCAATGTCAACAACAGCAAGTAACATAAGATTGGTTACTTCTATTAATAAGCAAGCAAAATTGGCATCTTCTGTGACTCAACAAAGGTTATGTTAAACATTAAATTGCAAAACTTTTATCATAATATGCATACTTTTCATCTTATTGGCCCTGACATATAATGATAAAAGGGCTAAGATTTATAACTAAATATGTACTGGATGTAGTAAATATTCTGCTCTAAAATCCTTATAGCACTTATAGCTACTGGGCATTATTAGAGCTACTGGACATTATTATAATGGTTTAATTAAATGGTTTAATTGCATTCTGGACATTTTCCATTAGCACAAAAATAAATCTCTTTTTTTAGTTCATTCTGTTCTTAGTATATGCACTAAAATCTAAATTACTTAACTGGTTGAAAAAACACAGGAACTTTTCATTTCCTTTTAAATAGAATAAAATGCTCGTATGTTCTATAATGGTGCTAACAGCTAAATATCTTAAGAATAATATATTCAAAATGACATTTAACTTGTCAATTAAGGAAATTATCTTAGTTTCATTTTCTGTTTATAGTGGGAAGTTTATGTTTTTAGGTTAACTGAGGGTTGATATTTTAAATGGTGGCAAATTTCCAGAGTCAAATGGAATCTCTCTTGCAAGACATAATTCAAGCTAGAATTGACTACCTTCAGGCAGACAACACTTCTACTAAAAGTCACCAACATCTTGCCTCAATATGTAAATACTGAGGCATCACAGTGCTGTTGAGGCAACCAAGACTTGAAAAACTAAGCCATCAAACAAAACAGAGTCATAGAATGGTGAATCAATATTTTGTGAGTCATTTTCCCCCTATGAGTATTTGTATATCTTGGCTCTCACTCAGAGACTGTGAATCCAGGCAGACAGCCATAGTGATAGGGTAGAGATGCCAACAAAGCACAATCTCATAAGACTAGAGAGACAAATGTCAGGAGGTCAAGGCCCTATGATTAAAGGGGCTGAGATCCAGTGAGATGGGAGTCACAGAGCGAACAAGTCAAATTCTCAGTGGTTTCCCCCTCTAGACATTTTCCCTATTCTTAAGCTTCTCAGAGAAGACAGCTAAAATGCTAAGCAGAAAACCACTAGAAAGCAAAATGAAGTTAGAATTAGTAAGATTAATAAGCTCACTGGATATAAGATTTGTCACTGTATTCCTATGTTATGGACTGAACTATGTCATCAAATTTATATGTTGAAGTCCTAACACCTGATACCTCAAAATATGACTATTTGGAGATAGGGTCTTTAAAGGGTAAGTTAAAATGAGGTTATTACTGTGGATTCTAATCCAGTATGACTGGTGTCCTTATAGAAAGAGATTTGGACACAGAGAGGGAAGACAATGAGAAGACGCAAAGAGAAAGCAGCCATCCAAACCAAACCTCAGAAGACACCAACATGACCAACACCTTGTTCTCAAATTTCTAGCCTCTGGAATTATGATAAAATAAATTTTGGTTTTAAACCCCAATCTATGGTACTTTTTTTATAGCAGCCCTAGCAAAGTATGTCCTATAAACCATCAATGATTAGAAATCGTAAATTTTAAAAGAATAATACTTCAATAACACCAAAAGTCATCAAAACTAAGAAATAAAATACTTAAACCATTCTATAGTTGAACTTTATCCCACTAACTAAAAAATACTCCCTAGAATCCTGCATTTTGGGGTCATTTCATAATTCCAGGAGCAGTCCTATGTGCCAGATCTTAAGGTTCTATTCCTCCAAAAGTTCAGAGTCACAGAAAACCTGAAGTTATTTCTATAATATCAGAGTTTCAAGCTCCTCTTCCTCAATTAACTGACAAACAGTGATGACTGTACAATTCTCCAATGGTACTTTAATAGAAAAGGCCATTGACTAAACGTATAGTTCTTAACAACATTAAAAAGCAAAAAAAAAAAAAAGGATGAAAGCATTAAAAGGAAATACAGAAAAAAACATTTTTATCATTGTTACCTAACGACCATCTTCATAGGCAAGAAATAAAACAAAGCCATTATGAAAAATATTGACATATTTGACTTCACGATGATTAATATTCTCTGTGTAGCAAAAGACACCGTAACTGTCATTAAAAGACAAATGAGAGACTGGAAACAAAATATTTGCTATATACCCAAGGAGGTTCAGTGAATGACTAAGGGACTCAATTTGCTATCTCAGAAACAGTATATGTAAAAAAGGCATTAATATTGACAGAAGTTACATCATAAGCACTGGGAACACAAAGGAAAATGAAATAGAGTTATTGGCATCTAGGAGCCCATGATGCAATGGCAGAATGTTTGAGTAAATGAACTGTTACCAGAGAAAGTGAACTGCTATAATGAAGTTTTACACAGAAAGGTACTTCAAAGTGAGAGGACCTAATATCAGTTAGGGTCAGTGAGATGTGACATAGAGAAGAAAACAAAAGATGATGGGTGAGAAGTGATGCTGCAAAGAAAAGGAAACATGTCCACAATTTCTCAAAAGTAGAAGCAAAAACTAGGCAGACAAGAAATTGGAAGGAGTCTGGGACAAGGTAATGATGTATGAGGTGGGCAAGAAAAAACATTTTAGGCAGAGAAATTCTACACATGTTGAACTTCTGCAATTTTAGTTTAGGCATAGTTTTCTTTATTTTCCTCTGAAAACCAGCACACTTCTATATGTGTTCTAGAACTTCTACATATGTAAAAGTGTTTGGGTTTTCAGAGGAAAATTAAGAAAAATATGCATAAATTAAAACTGCCCTCCACAAAGAAAGCAAATTTCCATATCCTGATTGTAGAAGTAAGGGCATTCGGCATTGTACCACACCACTGGTGGTGAGCAGTAGGGTCTGATGGCTCCTTTGATTATGCCTGAGATGGGCAGACTCAGGCAGTCCTCAAATTGATGAGGGTTAATTTCTGATATAACTTCAAGTTCATGAAGTTATTATGTCTGATGTTACATTTCTTTTTCCTCAAGTACTGACCCATTACCTGCCTCCTTAAATCTTCAGCTCCTGCTCTGCTTTCATAAATGAAGTCTCAATACTATGCCACTTACCATATGCCTGGAATCCACATCCTCGTCAGAGTAGATTATTCTTTCAAATAACCACAGCAATACAAGCTTGTTTATATAAATGCAACATGCTGCATTAGGAAAACAGGAGGATGGAAACTATAGAATCTTTCTCTTCATTTTGTTTCAAAATAAGTGAGTCAGCCTATCCAATATGTGGACCTCAGAAAAACACAATGAGTCATTGGTGACTATCCAATGGAGACCATTAAGCTGTCAGCACCTCCTCCTACCATTCTCTGTTGGCGTGATGTTCTCTAAAGTTAAACTCAACATTATGGAATCCCAATTATTTTGTGGAATCTAATTATAATTGCTGAACAACAGATTAACAGCTATGCAAGCCCTCTGCAAACATAACTAACTTATGGCTGCTACCAAATTTTTATTGGATTAATTTATCTATGACATTTTCTAAATTTTATATTCTATAGTATTTATAATGCCATAAAAGAAGTAGTAATTAGAAGACCATTAAATCTCATAATGACCTAAATTATTAGTAAACATTTAAAGAACAAAAATTGATTTAATCAAGAAATATTTGTGAATTTCCTTCAATCAAATTGTTAAAAAATAAATACCCTAGAAGAGGTATTGCCTATAAAATAATAAACAAAGTTCAAACAGACTTTCTCCTTTCTAAAACACAATCAATTTCTTAACATTATATGTGTAAAGAATTGAAGTTGGCTAAATTTTACACTTTTAAAATGTAAATGTTTTATTTTGATTTATAATCAAAATGTTATACGTGCTCAAGCATGTGTTGTCTGCAAAGAATACAATGCACAAATAACAAACAAATACAGTTCACCAAATGTTACATTATCTTATCTTTATTTCACAGATATTGTCAAATTAATATGCTCAAAAGTAAAATATGGCATGCCAATTTGACTTATCATTACTCATCAAAAAATGAATGATTAATATCAATTTTAAAGCATCCTAACTCATTTGCATGATACTGTGTTTAGTTTCTCTTAGTTTGCTTTATGCTGTGATTTTATGTCTGCTAGAGCTATGAATTGAGTTAAATGTCTAGATATGGATGTTGTAGGAATTTAATCTTCAACTAGTCAATTTTCCAGATCAAATCAACTCCAACATATCGGAGTATGTACATTTAAAGATTGGTCATATTGACAAGAACAAAAGCATCTTGTTGCTTCTAATTCATATATGTTGTTAGCACCAGTGAATTTAAACTCAGATAAACATATGGTCAAATAAAAACATAATTTGACAAATATCATAAGGATAATAAACATATCTTTATGTCAATATACTATAAATACATTAAGAGGATTTTCGAACATTCAAAATTCATTTTCAAAATGAATGAGTTACATTTTTGCCTAGGGAAATATACTAAGTCTATAGGGAAATACAAGCAAACAACTTTATTCTGTTTGTGCCCAGAATAAATGACAGAGCTGATATAGTTTCTAACTCATTTTGTCTCTATAGCATTAAAGCAAGCATTTTAAAGTGGTTCCATTCTTACCCTTACAAAGAGAGCAGACATATTTTCCATAAAATAATGATCAATTTTAAATGTACCCTCACTATTTTTAACTACCTTAGTGTCTCTAGTTAACTTTTCTCCTTTTTATAACAACTATTTGAAGCTAATTGCATTTTTCCCAAACATCCAACCCCTCTCCCCACCTTACTTCTCTTTATCTTTAGCAGATAATCTCACCACTTGTTTTCTGAGAAAAATTGAGCCATTTGATGGGTATTCCTTGTTTTTTAAACATACAATCTACCTATATCAACACCTATTCTATTTCATCTCCTCCTATTGCAATTAAAGACATTTCCTTCCAGCTCTCTAAGGCCAATGCCTCTATGTTTAGATCTCTACCAGTATCATATTTTCACAAATACACACTTGAAAATATGTATGTATTCTCTACTCCCTGCCTTTCAACATGTGCTCTCAATTTGATTCTTCCCCTCAAGTTTTTTGCAAGTTTTTGAGTACTATCCTATTAAAAAATAAAACTAAGAAAAACCAAAACTGTCCCTTGATCCCACACTCCCTTTATCTCCATCACAACCAACATTCCTGTAAGAGTTGTCTATTCACCACCTTCTCCATTTCCTCATACCCCACTTCTTCTTCAACCACTCCAACTTGACTCCTTCATTCATCATTCCATCAAAAAAAATCTCTAAACTCACTAATCAGCTCCAGAAAGTTTAGTCGAAAGGGTACTTTTTGGTCTTTATCTTTATCTTACTTGATTCAACATTTGTATTAGTCAGAGTTATCCAGAGAAATAGGTCAATAGGATAGATAGATGGATAGATAGATAGATGATTGATAGATAGATAGATAGATAGATAGATAGATAGATAGATGATAGATAGATGATAGATAGAGATTTATTATGGAAATTGGCTCATACAATTATGGAGACTGAGAAGGTCCCATGATATGCTGTCTGCAAGTTGGATAACCAGGAAAGCCAGTGATGTGATTCCATGAGAACCAGGGAGTCTGATGGTGTAATTCCCAGTTTGAGGCTGAAGGACTGAGAACCATGTTCAGGGTTGTTGGGGGAGTGGAGACAGAAAGTTGTGTAAGTCCCAGAGTTGGAAGTCCTGAGAATCACGAGCTCCAAGGTCCGAGAGCAGCAGAAGATGGATGTACAAGCTTAAGAGAGGGGAGAATTTGCCTTTCCTCAGCCTGTTTGTTCTATTCCTGACCCTCAGTGGGTTGGCTGATTCTCAGTTACATTGGTGAAGATGAATCTTCTTTACTCAGTCTACTGATTCAAATGCTAATCTTGGCCAGAAACACCTTTATAGATGCTCCCAGAAATAATATCTGACAAGCTATCTGGACATCCCTTAGCCCTGTCAAGTTGACACATAAAATTAACCATCATGACATTTAACAATTATTTACTAAGCACTCACTGTGCTTGAGGAACATATACTTGGGACATATCAGAGAACAAAGTAAAGATCCCTCGTGGAGCTATATTCTTAAATAAGACTCGGTAGCATGAATGCTCTTGACCACTCACTTCTACTTGAAGCATTTTCTTTCCTTTGTTTCCTTGAAGCAACAATCAGCTGGTTTTCCTTCTGCTCTATTTGCCATTTTTCCTCTGCTTTATTCTATTTAAGCAGACCATAAAAATTTGAAGTTCCTCAAATTTCTGTCTTAGACTATCTTCTCTTCTTACGTTCATGATAGCCACCTCTCTGAAATCTTAAACCAATTGTCTACTTGACATTTTCTCTAAAGTTTTCAAAATTACCTCGTATTCAACAAACCAAAAATTTAATTCATGTTATTTTCTCCCAAATCAGTGTTTCCTAGCTCAGAGAATGGGAACACCATATATTTATACTATATTATTGTGTCTTATCTTCCTTTCCAAATCTAACATGAAGTCCTTTCAATTTTATTTACCAAATATCTCTTTTTGTCAATCTCTACTGCACTCAATCTAGCCCTGGCCAGAATGACTCGCTCCTGGGTTAATATCATAATCTTTCCTCAGTCTTCTTGCATCCTCCCTTATGCCTGTTTCTGTATGAAGCCAGAGAAGTCTTTTAAAAAAGAATAGTTATGTCTAAGATCATTTATTAAGATAAAGTGAAATGCAAGGATTTATGTGGGTTTCTCGGCCACTCCTCATCTCCAACATTATCTCACACCATCCTCAACCTCATTCTCTTCCACGCATAGTGGCTTATATTCAGTCTTCTGTACTCACTATATTCCAAACCGTCACAAAGCATTTATACACACTGTTTATTTAACCTGGAAAATATTCTCTCATGGGTGTCCCCCAGATCTCTATTCAATCTATTTTCTTAAGGAAACCTCTCCTGAATGTTCTGATTATGTAAAATTTTTCTTCTTTTTTCTCTTCGCTCCATCACAGTACTTCTGTGAAAATTTTAATTTGTTTGTGACATTTGCCAGTTAATATTTGTCTCTCCCACTAGAGCACATGCAGCATGATGTCAAACAGTGCATTTGTATATTTTCACCATTGGATCCCCAGCACCTAACTTGGTACCTGCAGTGTAGTAGATTCTCAATAAATTATTGATTTAATTAATATGTACAAAGAACTACTGTTACTGGTTTAATTACATCCCCCAAAAATATATATGTTGAAGTCCTAACCTCATGGCCTCAGAGTGTGGCCTTATTTGGACATAGAATCTTTTCAGAGGCAATCAAGTTAAAATGAGTTCATTAGAGTGGGCCCTAATTCAATATTACCGGTGTTCTCATCCAAAGGGAAAATTTGGACACAGAGACATACATACAGCGAAGATGATGTGAAAATATATAGGGAGAAGATGGCCATGTACAACCCAATGAGAGAGGACTGGAATAGATTCTTTCCTCAGAAGGAACCAGCATCTCAATTTTGGACTTCTAGCCTTCAGAACTGTAACACAATACATTTCTGTTGTTTTAGCCACCCTATCTGTGGTACTTAGTTACAGTAGCCCTAGCAAACTGATATAACTACTTACTAATTTTAAAAACATTGTGCATATGTCATCCTAGGTATTAGAATGGAAAAATCTGTGTATGTATACACATGTGTGTTAAGTGTTAGAAAAATTTTATAGACTTCTACTCCATCTACATTTTAAGAGCTAATCAGTCTTCTCTCCAATCCACATTTTGGGCTTGCCCCATGACATTCCAAATTTATAAATCAACCCATGCCCGAGTAATATATATTTTAAGCATCCCTGGTGTAAGTTATTTCATACTCTGAAGTATAAGAAGTATTTCACTATTTTGAAAGCTAATAATGAGCTGTGGTTTGAGACTTGGTGGTGGGTGCCTGTAATTCCAGCTACTAGGGAGGCTGAGGCAGGAGAAGTGCTTGAACCTGGGAGGTGGAGATTGGCATGAGCTGAGATCGCGCCACTCCAGCCTGAGCAACAATAGCAAAACTCCATCTCTAAATAAATAAATAAATAAAAATATATTTACTATTGCTCTACCATCTTAAGATGCAGTCATGCCACCACAAGCTTCTACAATCTTCTCAACAACAGAAGCCCTAAAGAGTTATATTTCACTTTTGCTCACATTTCATTAACCACAACTAGCCACATAGTCACATGGTTGTACTTACCATCAAGGAAATGGAGAGTTTAATTCCCCAAGTACCCAGAAATAGAGGAGAATTGAACATTATTAATGCCTACTACAAATCTACTGTGATTGTTAAAATCAGGAAACTTGCTAGGGTAGATCAAATAGCTCCTAATAAGTTCTGCTTCTAAGAGAGAGATTTTAGGTTGGTGACTTGGGCTTAACACCAGATCTGAGAGTTCCGGGAATAGAAATGGTTCTAACACCACATATTACTGAAGCTAGATTCCCCTCCCACTCCAGTTACCTTAGCCTTGTAATCTTGCTATGGCAAGGACACTCAACCATGTGCATATAAAATAAAAGAGCTGTGATCTTGGAGCACAAGCATGGAACATTACTGTGGTACCAGCAGATATCTTGGTTAGGAAATACCTCACCACAAGAGTAGGCAAACATTCATCAGTTATTTACTCGCTAAATATCTAGCGAGTGCCTATGTCAGCCAGTTAGGTTCTGGAGAAGTGATGTAGCAACAGAAACATTCTCAGTTATCATGGAGCTTAGAGCCTAGTAGGGAATTCAGCCAAAATCACACTAACAGATGAATAATTTAAAACAGAATGAATACGCTGAAGGAACAAATCCATGATGGCTTTTTACAAAGAACCTAACCTCCACAGGGTTAGGCCCACTCCTAACCTTTGCAAGAGTCAGGACAAAAGTACAAAACACAGGCCCAATTACCATACATCTCAATCTTTATTAAATCAAGCAAACTATTAAATAGCATATTTATGTTCTTATACCCTGACAAATATGCCTTTATGATGACAAAATTAAAAATCATATGTCAAGTTCTTGTTTGAATATGACTAAAAGCGGGCAAAATATCAAGATGACTGAATTTGTCATTGCATATATCTAGATGTTCCATTGATAAGTCTGCAATGTTTGGATGACTAAAAAGATAACAGAACATATAAATTATAAATTATTACATATTCATTCTATAACATTCATTTTCTTATCTTCCTTAAACCAAATTCACTGGTTGTGTTGTTGCAACAAGTTTTTTACATAATTTTTGTTCTATTGACAATTATGAGCTAATTTAATGTATTTGCATTACAACAAAATAAAATAACATAAAATGTTAAACACTGAAAAGTTAAAATTATTTTCTTATATGTTCTTCAGAGTATTTTCTGAAATATTCAAATCACCATTAAAATTAAAGGGTAAATATTATTAAATTATATTATTAAATGATTAAATGTCAAATATTTAAACAAAAATATTTAAATAAAACTGAAACATTTTTATTTTAAATTATATTGCATAATTTATAAAATTAAAACTATTTTAATATTCAGTATTCTCCTAGTTACCAACATAAAAAAATCTATGTCTACTTCCTCTGTATCTAGATCTACATATATGCAAAATAAGAATAATATGAATGGTTTGACATTGCAAAATCTTCCACAGCCACCATTTGCAACTTTTGCAAATACAGTGCCAATTCATGAGTACTTCTAAACTATAAATTGGAACACCATGAGAAACAAACAAAAATAGATACTGTGCACTATGTAAGAATCTATTGCATTCACAGAATCTGAGAGGAAAAATTTGACAAGTGAATTAATTTGACTTTTTTCTTACCTAAGAACTTCCATGGATCAAATTCTTTCCACATTTCCTAGCTTTTTCCATCTTCAATGTAAAGAGCAGCACAACCCCAAACTTTCACAATATGAATTGAACACTTTTATTTCAGGAACACAGGGCAAGATTTTGGAAGGATCATTTCCTGGGTACTAATTGTGTTGGTTAATTAGACCTGATATTTATGATTATAGGTAGTGCTGTACTAATGTTGAGTTCAGGATGAGAACACAAATGACAGAGGGGCTTGGTTGTTTAATGTGTGTGTGTGTTTGATACAAAGCATCCTCTCAAATATGAGGCCAGGGCAGGGGCCCTTGTTGTTTGTATATAAGGGTAAGAAAGCCAGGGAATGAGTGTGAAATCCTCCCTTAGAAAGCTGTACTTAAGACTAAAGTGTGAAGAATAACTAGGAGTTAGCCATGCAAAGATGTGACGGGAGTGGTGAGGGAGGTGAACAGGAATGACTCAGAGGGAACAGCATATTCTCTGTGGCAGGAAAGCTCACTGTTTGCTCAAAGAATTAAAAAAAAATACCAGGGACTGGGAGCAAGGGGAAAGAGGAGCTTAGCAAGAGATAGGCAGGGCCAGTCTTAAATGTCCAGAAGCAGCTAATGCTACAAAGGTACCAGTAGCTATATCAGATTTTCCAATTATCTCTCAGCCTAATTTATAAAGCAAGACTAAGCAAATCTCTGGGTTTTTAGAAATTTAAAAAATGAAGGGAAAGTTCTCAAAATAGTGATAATAGATTTCTCTCTAGTAAAGTGACAGGGCTTAGAATGATTAATTTGAAGAATTTAAAGGCCATAATTGTGTTCTCAGCTAGTGAAGTGGTTCATGATGAGTTCAGATATTTACACAAAGGAAATTTCTCACAAACCCCCAAAGATTGTTACATAAAAATGTTCAACCACACTGCTGTGTATAATGTTGCTAAAACTGGAAATAACCTAAATATCAACTAAAAGAACTTTGAATGTTGGATAGTTTTAAAACGTAATGCTATGTGATCATTAAAATAGGTGATTGTATTTAAAGTTGCTAACATGTAAAGATCTCTGTAATATCTTAATCAGTATAAATTACTAAATAAATTTATCATTTACAATAACTTCCATTTATATTACATTTTGTGTGTTTAGTGTATATGTGCCTGCATGTGTAGACAGAGATATTTGGAGAGATGTGTTCTCCTATGGTGAATACGATCTTTGTTCTATTACATTATATAATTAGTTATTATTGATTTACTGATATAGAGGAACACTTGATTTTTGCAGATTGTGGTTGTATCAGAAAAGTTAATGAGCTCACTTGTATTGATGTGACCAAGATCACAAGTCTATTGAAATGCAATAGACTCAAAGGTAGTGGACATTCTTGTTTCATTTTAGTGAGAATGCTTTTGAGGAATATACTTTTTATAGATTTTTTGATAACCTTCTTAGGTGAAGGAACTCCTTTCTATACTTATAACTAAGTTTTTAAATCTTGAAGAGAACTTTTATTAAATGCTTTTTAAAATTAATTGAAAAAATTATATGAATAATTTCTCCTTCAATTTGTAAATGAGTATATTACATTAATAGACTTTTCAGAGGTAAAACTTCTTGTAATCCCCTAGATAAGCCCTATTCACCTGTGATATGTATTCTTTTATATATTGGATTTGACATGGAAATAAAATTGGCTTAAAATTTTCTTTACTTGAACTGTCTTAGTCTAGGTTTGGTATTAAGATTATACAAAGCGTGTAAATGAATCTGAGAATTTTTCCTCTGCTTATTCACTGAAATAGTTTATGTATGTTGAAGATTAATGACTTGAATATTTGGTAAAACTAGTGTATGAAGCCTCTACCTGGGTTAAGTTTCTTGGTAGAAGACAGGAAGTCTTGATTTCTTATTCGTCCTTTAATGATTATTTTATACAGTTCCTTATTTCTTCCTAAATCAATTTTAGAAATATATATGTTTGGATAAGATTACTGTTTTCAACTAAACTTTCAAATATATTGAATTACAGGAACAGTAGTAATATTCACTTTTAATTTTTGATGTGTCTGTCCATATGTCCCCTTTATTATTCCTAATTTTATTTATTTGTCTTCTTTCTCTTTTATTGTCCAATCTTATATTGATTTTATTATGAAAATTATAGATGATTTTAAAATAGAGAAAATGATATAATAACCCCATGAACCACTACCATCTCCAATAATTAACAATTAATTCCTGATTATGTTCCATGCATACCTCATACTACGTTCTACCCATAAACTAATAGTCACATCATTTCATCTATATATTTCAGTATGTGCAGTATGTGTGCTTAAAAACTAAGGAATATTATTAAAAATGTAACACTCAATATCATTATCACGCCTAAACAAATTAAATATATTTAAATATAAAGTCAGATCTCAAATTTTCTTGACTGTTTCATAAAACATTTTGCAATTTTAGTTCAAACTGGGATGCAAACAAAGTCAACAGAAAAATGAACAAAGGCTATAAATAGGCACTTTATAGTGGGAGAATCCTGAAGCCCGCAACTAATGGAAAAATGTTCAACATTAAAAGTAATCAGGGAAATACAAGTTAAAGTCACAATAAATTATCTTTTATACCCATTAGATCTAACAAAAAGTTTAAAAGTATGAAAAACATCTGAAGCAACAGGAATTCTCTTAACTGCTGGGGGCAGTTTAAATTGGCACAACCACTTTGGAGAGTAATTGACACTATCTAGGAAAGTTAGCATCTACTAGAGTTGAAGATGTGATCCCACTTCTAGGAATAAATTCTGGAGAAAATTTAGCATGATATAATAAGGTGACATGGACAAAATATTGATTGTTTCATTTCTGCTTATACAAGTAAGCTTTGTAAAAAAAAATTGTCAGTTGGGAGCAAGATGGCTGAATAGAAGCCTCCACCAACTGTCCCTGCCCCTGCAGGAACATGAAATTTTAACAACTACACACACAAAAGCATCATCATAAGAACCAAAAATCAAGTACACACTCATAGTATCTGGTCTTTAACTTTATATTGCTGAAAGAGGTACTGAGGAGGGTAGAAAAGACAGTCTTGAAACCCTGACACCACCACTCCCCTGTCCCCTAGCAGTAGCAGCAAGGCACAGAGAGAGAATCTGTGCGCTTGAAGAAATAGCACAGTGACTGAGACTTGGCATTGAACTCTGTGCTGCCCTGTCACAGCGAAGAGCAAATCCATGCTGGGTTCAGCTGGTGCCTACCCACAGAGGGAACAAGGTTCAGCTTGTGCCTACCCACAGAGGGAACAATTTGGACCAGCCCTAGCCAGAGAGGAATCATCTATCCCAGTGGTCACAATTTTGAGTTTCAGCAAGCCTTGCTACTGCAGGCTAAAGTGGTTTTAGGTCCTGGGTAAATTTCAATGGCAGTCTAGGACACAAGGACACAAGGACTACATTTCTTAGGCAAGTCTTAGTGCTAGGCTGGTCTTGGAGCCCATGCACTAGGGTGACACATGACCAAGTGAGACTCCAGCTGAGAAAACAAAGGCAGTGTTTGCACCAACCCTTTCCCAATCCCAGGCAGTGCAGCTCAAAGCAACAAAAGTGACTCCTTCCTTCTCCTTGAGGAGAGGAGAGCAAAGAGTAAAGAGGACTTTCTCTCGCATCTTGGATACCAGCTCACCTATAATATCATAGGGCACTGAGCAGAGTCATGAGTACCCCATTCCAGGCCCTAGTCTCCTGGACATTTCTAGACACACCCTGGGCTGAAAGAGGACCAGCTGCCTTGAAGGAAAGGTCCCAGTCCTGGTAGGATTCATCACTTGCTGACTAAAAAGCGCTTAGGTCCTGAATAACCAACAGTAATACTCAGGTAGTAAGCCATAGACCTTGGGTGAAATTCTGAGATGTGCTGGCTTCAGATGAGACTCCAGCATATTCCCACCTGTGGTGGCTACAGTAAAAGACTCCATCTACTTCAGAAAAAGCAGAGGGAAGGGTAAAGGGGACTTTGTTTTGCATCTTAGGTACCAGCTCAGCTACAGAGGGATAGAGCACCAAGTGGGCTCTTGGGGTCCCCGAGTTCAGGCCTAGGCTCTTGGACAGCATTTCTGAATCTGCTCTGGGCCAGATGGGGACCCACTGCCATGAAGCGTGAGTCCTAGGCCTAGTCACCGTAAGCTGACTGAAGAGCCCCTGGGCCTTAAGTGAACATCAGTGGTGCCTGGCAGAACTCCCAATGGGCTCTTGGTGGTGGTGGTGGTGGCCACTGAGAGAGGCCCTGCCTGTGGAAAGGAAAAGGAAGAGTAGGAAGAACGTCATCTTGTGATTGGAGGGCCACCTTAGCCACAGTAGAGTAGAATACCAGGTAGATTTCTAAGGTTTTTGACTCCAATCCCTGGCTTCCAGACAGCACCTCTGGACTCATCTGCGAACTGGGGGATCCCACTGCCCTGAAGGGAAGGACACAAACCTCACTTGCTTCTTTACCTGCTGATTATAGAGCCCTAGGGCCTTGAGTTAACATAGGCAATAGCCAGGTAGTGGTTACAGAGGGCCTTGGGTGAGACCTAGAACTGTGCTGGCTTCAGGTCTGACCCAGGAGAGTCCTCGTGATGGTGGCCACGGGGGTTCTTATGTCACCAACTCCCAACTCTCAGCTCCAAGCAGCTCAACACAAAGAGACAGAATCCATTAGTTAGGGAGAAAGTAAGGAATAGAACAAGAGTCTTTGCCTGGTAATCTAGAGAATTCTTCTGGATGATATCCAAGACCACCAAGGTGGCACCTCTATAAGTCTGCAAGAACCACAGTATTATTGGGCTTGGAGCATAGGTTCTTTGAATATCTGGAAAGTCTTCTCAAGAAAGAGAGGCAAAAACAAGCCCAGACTGCAAAACTACAATAAATACTCTTCAATGCCCAGACATCAACAAATATCCACAAGCATCAAGACCATTCAGGAAGTGGATGGTCCCTGGTGTCTTATTTGGTTCATTAGATGAGCATCATGACCTCACCAAATGGCTAAAGAAGACACCAGGGACCAGTCCTGGAGAAACAGAGACATGTGACCTTTCAGAAGGATAATTCAAAATAGCTGTTTTGAGGAAACAAAGAAATTCAAAATATCACAGAGAAGGAATTCAGAATTCTATGAGATAAATTGAACAAAGAGATTGAAATAAATAAAAAGAATTGAAACTCTAGAGTTGAAAAATGCAATTGACATACTGAAGAATGCGACAGAGCTTCTTAATAGCAGAGTTGATTGAGTAGGAAAAAGAATTAGTGAGCTTGAAGACAAGCTACCTGAAAATACACAGAGAAGACAAAAGGAAAAAGAATTTTAAAATATGAAGCATGCCAAGAAGACCTAGAGAATAGCCTCAAAGGGGCAAATCTAAGAGTTATTGGCCTTAAAGGGGAGATAGAGAAAGAGATAGGGGCAGAAAATTTATTTGAAGAGCTGATAACAGTGGACTTTCCAGACCTAGAGAAAGACATTAACATCCAAGTACAAGAAGGTTATAGAACACCAAGCAGATTTAACCCAAAGAAGACTACCTCAAGGCAATTTAATAATCAAACTCCCAATGCCAAAGATAAAGGAAGGATCTTAAAAGCCACAAGAGAAAAGAAACAAATAACATACAATGGAGCTCCAACATGTCTGGCCCAGACTTTTCAGTAAAAACTTTACAGGCCAGGAGAGAGTAGCATGACATATTTAAAGTGCTGAAGAAAAAACAGTTTTAGCCTAGCATGGTGTATCTGGCAAAAATACACTCTGGCATGAAGGAGAAATAAAGACTTTCCCAGACCAACAAAAGCTAAGAGATTTCATGAATACGAAACCTGTCCTTCAAGAAGAGAGTTCTTCAATCTGAAAGAAAAGAATGTTAATGAGCAATAAGAAATCATTTGAAAGTACAAAACTCACTGGTAATAGTAGGCACACAGAACATTATGACACTGTAATTGTGGTGTGTAAACTACTCTTAGGTAGAAAGACTAAATAATGAACCCATTAAAAATAACTACAACTACTTTTTAAGACATAGTACTATAAGACATAAAGACAAACAATAGAAAGTTAAAAAATTGGAGGACAAAGTAAAAGCGTATAGTTTAGATTAGTTTTCTTTGTGTGTGTGGTTTTTTTTTCTTTTTCTTTTTGTTTATTTATTTATTTGAGACAGAGTCTCACTCTGTCTCCCAGGCTAGAGTGCAGTGGCGCCATCTCAGCTCACTGCAAGCTCTGCCTCCTGGGTTCACACCATTCTCCTGCTTCAGCCTCCAGAGTAGCTGGGACTACATGTGCCTGCCACCATGCCCAGTTAATTTTTTGTATTTTTAGTGGAGATGGGGTTTCGCCGTGTTAGCCAGGATAGTCTCCATCTCCTGACCTCGTGATCCACCCACCTCGGCCTCCCAAAGTGCTGGGATTACAGGCGTGGGCCACCGCACCTGCACTTGTGTGTTTATGTTTTATCCAATCTGTGTTAAGCTGTCATCACTTTAAAATAATGAGTTATGAGATAGTATTTGAAAGCCTCATGTTAACCTCAAATCAAAAAACATAAAACAAATACACACCAAAAAAAGAAGCAAGGAATTGAAGCATACCACAAGAGAAAATCAACTTCACTAAAAACAAGAAGGAAAAAAGGAAGAGAAGACTACAAAACAACCAGGAAACACGTAACAAAATGGCAAGAGCAAGTCCTTAGTTATCAATAATTACACTGAATGTAATGAACTATGCTGTCCAACAGAAAGACATAGAGTGGTTACATGAATTTTTTTAAAAAAGAAGATTTCTTGCCTACAAGAAACTATGAAGATGCACATAGACTGAATATAAAGGAGTGGAAAAATATATTTCATGCCAAAGGAAATGAAAAAAAAAGCAGAGTAGCTATACTTACATTAGACAAAATAGATTTCAAGACAAAGACTATAAAAAGAGACAAAAAAGGTCATTATATAATGATAAAGGAGTCAATTCAGCAAGAGGATAGAACAATTGTAAATATATATGCCCACAACACTGCAGTACCCACATGAATAAAGCAAATATTATTAGAACTGAAGAGAGAGATAGGCCTCAATACAATAATGGCTGGAGACTTCAACACCCTACTTTCGACATAGGGCGGATCTTCCAGACACAAAACCAACAAAGAAACATTGGACTTAATCTGCACTGTAGACCCAATGGACCTAATAGATATTTGCAGAATATTTCATCCATGAGTTGCAAATATACATTCTTTACCTCAGCACATGGGTCATTCTCAAGGATGGACTGTATATTAGGTAACAAAACAAGTCTTAAAACCTTCAAAAAATTGAAATAATATCAAGCATCTTTTCTGACCACAATAGAATAAAACTAGAAACAAATAACGAGGAATTTCGGAAACTATACAAACACATGGAAATTAAACAAAATGCTCCTGAATTACCAGTGGATTAATAAATTAAAAAGGAAATTAAAAATTGTTTTAAAATAGATGATAATGAAAACACAACATATCAAAACCTATGGGATACAATGAAAGCAGTACTGAGAGGAGAATTTATAGCTATGAGTGCCTATGTCAGAAAAGAAGAAAAACTTGAAATAAATAACCTAATGATGCATCTCAAATAACTAGAAAAGCAAAAGCAAACCAAGCCCCAAATTAATAGAAGAAAATAGATAATAAAAGAGCAGAAGTAAAGGAAACAAGGAATACAACAAAAAACATCAATGAAACAAAAAGTTACTTCTTTGAAAAAAGTTAAACAGAAGCAACAAATCTTTAGGTAGACTAAGAAAAAAGAGAGAGAAGATCAAAATAAATAAAATCAGAGATGAAAAAGGAGACATTATAAATAAAACCACAGACATTCAAAGAGTCATTAGTGACTACTATCAGCAATAATATTTCAATAAAATAGAAAATCTAGAAGAAATGGATAAATTCCCAGACACATACAACCTACTAAGATTCAATCAGAAAGAAATCCAAAACCTGAACTGACCAATAGCAAGTAACAAGACAGAAGCTGTAATAAAATGTCTCCTAGTAAAGAAAAGCCTGGGACCCAATGACTTCACTGCTGAGTTCTACAAAATACCAATTCTACTCAAACTGTCCCAAAAAATAGAGGAGGAGGAAATACTTCCAAATTCATTCTATTGGGCCAGTATTATTCTGATAGAAAAGTCAGATGAAAACACATAGAAAAAAAGAAACCTGTGGGCCAATATCACTCATGAACATTGATGATGCAAAAAATTCTCAACAAAATACCAGCAAACCAAATTCAACAATACATTAGAAAGATCATTCATCACCACCAAGTGGGATTTATCCCAGGTATGCAAGGATGGTTCAATATATACAAATTAATCAACGTGATGTATCATATCAGCAGAATAAAGTACAAAAACCATGTGGTCATTTCAACTGATGCTGAAAAACATTTGAGTAAATTCAGCATCCTTTTATAATTAAGAAAACCCTAAAAAAACTGGGCATAAAAGGAATATACCCCAACATCATAAGAGCCATATGTGAAAGACCCACAGCTAGTTTACTGAATGTGGAAAAACTGAAACCCTTTCCTCTAAGATCTGGAACACAAAAGGATGCACAGTTTTACCACTGTTACTCAGCATAGTACTGGAAGTCCTAGCTAGAGAAATCAGACAATAGAAATATTTAAAGGGCATCCAAATTGGAAAGGAAGAAGTAAAATTATCTTTGTTTGCAGATGATATGCTCTTATATTTGGAAAAACCTAGACTACACAAAAAACTATTAGAATTGATAAATAAATTTGGTGAAGTTGCACAATATGAAAACAACATACAAAAATTAGTAGCATTTTATATGCCAACCACTGTTTCTCACCATATACAAATATCAAATAAAAATGGAATAAAGACTTAAGTCTAAGACCTCAAACTATAAAACTACTAAAAGAAAACATTGGAGAAATTCTCTAGTATATTGGGCTGGGCAAAAACTTCATGAGTAATACCTCAAAAGCACAGGCAACCCACGCAGAAACCGACAAGTGAGATCTTATCAAGTTAAAAATCTGCATTGCAAAGGAAACGATCAATAAAGTGAAGAGACAACCCATAGAATGGGAGAAACTATCTGCAAACTATTCATCTGGCAAGTGATGAATAACCAGAATATAGGAGCTCAAACAATTCTACAGGAAAAAAATCTCATAATCTGATTAAAAAATGGACAAAAGACCTGAATAGACATTTCTCAAAAGAAGACATACAAATGGCAAACAGGCATAGTAACACATGCTTAACATCATTGATCATCAAAGAAATGTAAACTAAAACTAAAATGAGATATCATCTCACCTCAGTCAAAATGGCTTTCACCCAGAAATCAAGCAATAGCAAATGCTGAAGAGCATATGGAGGAAAGGATGCCCTTGTGCACTGTTGGTGAGAATATAAAATAGTAAATCCACTCTGAAAAACAGTTTGGAGGTTTCTCAAAAAACTAAAAATAGAGCTACCATATGATCCAGCAATCCCACTGCTGGGTATATACCCAAAATAAAGGAAATCAGTATATCAAAAAGATATGCACACTCCCATGTTTGCTGCAGCACTATTCACAACAGCCAATATTTTCAAGCAACTTCAGTGCTGACAGATGAATGAATGAAGAAAATGTGGTATATATACACACAGTGGGGTACTATTTAGTCATAAAAAGGAATGACATCCTGTCATTTGCAAAAACATGGATGGAACCACTGGTCATTATGTTAAGTGAAATAATCCAGGCACTGAAGGACAAACTTCACGTGTTCTCACTTACACGAATTTTTAGACTAAAAATTAAAACAATTGAATTTATGTATAGAGAGAGTAGATGGTTGGTTACCAGAGGCTGCAGAGGGTAGTGGAGGGAGTAAGGGGAAGTGAGGATGGTTAATGTTTATGAATAAATAAGATCTAGTATTTGACAGTGCAACAGGGTAACTATAATCAATAATACTTTAATTATATATTTAAAAATAACTAAAACAGCACAACTGAATTGTTTGTAACACAAAGAATAAATGCTTGAGGGGATGGATACCTCATTTTACATGATGTTATTATTACACATTGCCTGCCTGTGTCAAAATATGTCATGTACCCCATAAATATATACACTTACTATGTATCTACAACAATTAAAAATTTTAAAAACTGTCCATCAAATAGAAAATAGGTTTTAAAAAGTGATGTATTTGTATGATAATGTAGTCATCTTGCAGAAGTAGGATGGACTTCCCCACCGAAACTTTGGATCAAATTTCTAGACCCATGTTGCCACACACACTAAGAGGTTATAGATTATTCACATAATGAGATTTACTGGGGAAAGCAAGGAAGTTTCCCAAGCTAATTAAACTGTGGCTTAAGAGTCTAGGGAACGAAAACTGGAGTTTCTATGGTGGTAAACTCCTAACCCCATGAGATAACCTTTAACCCACGTGGCGAGTGAGGGTTCCTATGTACACACTAAGGTTGGGATTTTTGTGTCAAAGAAGTGAGCACCTGGCTTTTTTATCAGCTTGCCAAGATGTAGGGCAGAAGGGTAAGAAAGAGTGGTGGGACTTGAAGATTGTCAGCAGTGAAACATCAAAAATGAAGTCAGACTCTTAACTAGAAATGAAATGTTTAAAAATTATGGGATGTATACATATATGAACATGAATAAACCTCAAAACAAAGGTAAGAACAAAAGTTGTTTGAGGAATAATACACACATTGATAAATTTAGTGTTTCCAGCAAAATAACCATATTTCAAAAATAAAAAATTACCTGATGTATTATTTATAAAGACATACATTTATAGTAAAAATGAAAACATGTGTAGGAATGACAAACAGGAAAAAGAGAAAAGGATGCGATTGGAGTGGCTACAAATGGAGCTTGAAATACATCAGTAATGACTTATTTAAATAATATTACATTGACATGTTGCAAATATTAGAATTTGATAAATCTGGCTAGTGGGTACAGAGGCATTTGTTATGTTATTCTTCTCTGGGTGTTTGAAATATTTTTCTTAAAAGGTTGAGAAATAAATACTTTGAAGGCTATTATAGTCAGAATGGTGCAGGGTCAATCTTGTTTCCATGCCCAAGTGGCACTACAAAAGGGAGTCTGATCCATTTATCATTGCTGCTGAGTGCTGCACGGTCTTGCCACAAAACATGGCCCTGCTGGTGGACTGCTGTAGTGATATCTTGATGGTGCAAATACCTGCACAGGCCTCTCCCATCAGGAACAAACTCATCTCCTTTCACCCATGCTCTGTTTTCTAGATTTGCAAACTTTAGCTTGCATTTCTTTTCATTTCTATACACAGTCTCTCTCATGAATACCAACTGGCTTCAGGAGCATTATATTGTAGGGTATTTTGTAGTTCCTGTCTTAGAGACTTTAAAACCAGCATCCTTCTTTTCTTTTTAATAATCAACCTGGGACAATTTTTTTTCAGCTGTATTAAGGTTTAACTGACACATTTTAAAGTTGCATATATTTATATTATACAATGTAATGTTTTGGTATATGTATACATTAGTCAGTGATTAAATCAATCTAATTAACATATCCATCACCTCTCATACTCATTATTTTTGTATGGTAAGAACATTTAAGATCTACTTTCTTAGCAATTTTTGAGTATATCTTACATTATTATTAACTATAGTGACCATGCTGTACAACATATTCCCAGAGCTGATTCCTCCGTCTAACTGAAACTTTGTACCATTTGACCAACATCTCTCTACTTCTGTTTTCCCACTTTTAAATCCTCAAAACACTTAGGCTTCATACTCCCCTTCCATCTTTCTTAAAGTGACCTTCAATAAATCTGTGAGGCCTCCCATCAACCTGAAATAAGGTATTTTCAATGGATCTAAGGTAATTTGCTTTCTTAGGGACAGTCCCCCCAAAATTTCAAGATGTCTAGACTCACTGCTCTCAAAAAGGACATGACAGCTACTTTCATTTATTGTAAGGTAACTCTGTTGCTGGAGAAAATAAAACCACATGTTTAATATTAGCAAGGCATTAGAAGAAGCAGTTTATTAGGAAAAGAAAATGCCATCTTTATTTTTGGACAAAATGTATTTTACTTAATCTATATTTTTCATTAGCCTTTCAGGTACTTGTATTCAAAAGTATATGTGTTTATGGAAATTTGTTCTACTTTGGTTGAAATATTTCTTAATCCTTTTTCTCTGGCAAAACTGCAGGTTCTGCCCGGCTTGACCAGAAATGAAAACATCTTTAATCCAGAGTTAAGGGAAATTCTAGACTCAAGAATGTGCAGTACAAAGATCTGAGCAGAAAGCCCAAGAATATAGTAATATGATCATATACTCCATACTGAGATACAAAAAAAAGGAAAATATAGGATAAAAATCCAAGAAGAAGAAAGGGGCAGGATGCCAAGACTGGAAACAGGAGCTGTAGAGACAACCGGAAAAAGGATTTTGGAAGGATCCAGAACTCCATGAGCTGCTTGGGATTTAAATCCTCAACATGTGCAAAGCAAGGGATAGCTGGCTTCATCCATCACGTTCAGGCTGAAACTGGTAGGTTATCATTGTGATTGTTCACTGGGAAATAAAAACAGGGATTGTTCACTGGGAATAAAATGGGAAATAAAACAGGGAAATAAAATCTGAAGATCAAGAAATACCAGTGCCAAAATGTGAGTTTTCCACCTGCTTCCCAGTAACTGTGGGCAGATACTTGTGAATATTCAGAAAACCACTCAGAAAGCCTGGAGAAGGGCATCTTCTAGTAACTAGGGCAATACTGTGACTAACACAGTAGGGTGTTATTTGGCTTGTTTCTGGTGATCCCTCCTAGCACCAGAGTAGTATCCATGTTGCATGCTGCAGAGTCCTCAGGAAAAAGATTTACAACCCAAAAGTTACATGTGAGCAGCTGGTTGATATGAAGCCAGATGTTGACAGAGGAAAATATGCACAGGGAGAGAGAAAAAGAAGATTTTAAAATATCAAAACAAAATCTGTTTCTCTGCCTTCCACAGCTAAAGAATTATTTTCCTTTTAAAAAATTGTTTTCCTTTCTAAATTATAGGAATCTTTACTCTGTCACCTCCTTTTAAATTTTATGATGAGGTGGGTTGCCTCTTTGGCTTGGATATTTTGCTGAGATTTTTCAATTTGGATCCATTATCTTCTTTCTCAGTTTTGAGGGTGCCAGGATTTTCCGTGTCCTTTAAAGCTCACAGGCCTCTGTCTCTTCTGCTTGGCCTCAGCCTTCCTGGATCTCTTATACCACATTACACTGTTGACTCTGGCTGCTGGCAGGGAGCTGAGCTGTTCCATGGTCAATGCTAGAGCTTCCCCTCATGCTCCATCCATGGGCACAGAGGTTGATGTTGATCTCCAGCCTCAATTCTCATCACACTAAGTCCTAACCATTAGAACTTTCTTTGTATTTATTCTCTTTCTCTCTCCTCTGTTCCTTTTCCTCCTCTCTCTCCTCTTCTCTCTCCTTTCTTCCCCCACCCCATGTAGTACTTGGAACGGAAATCTAAGAAAGTTTTCATCTCACTTCATCAATCTGAACATACCCCTTCTGCAGTCCATACCTTTCCATGCTATCCTGTTGTCATGGTATGCCCTAGTACACAGGCACCTTGCTTCCAAAGCAATGCATTACCACATCCACTCAAACAAATTACCATTCTCATCTTAACTGACTCATGTGGCACCAAAAATAAGCTAATAGGCCAAAGTATGGGCAGATCCAAATGACTTTATACACACACACACACACACACACACACACACACACACACACAGAGCATAAAGCATGTATCACAGTGTTTTTGAAGGTGTTTCTTTTCTCATTTTTCTTGGAATGTGCATGGATCTAATTTGGCATTCTGTATAGTGCGTGTCATGGTGCAAATGACAAATCATGTCAACCCCAATTACACAACCTACAGGAGAGACACCAGGAATGGCAGAGCAAAAAGGGAGAGGAGCAAGAAATATTTGTAAGCATTATCTATGTCTATGGTATTATTTTACTGTCTCTTCAATCTTTTATGAGGTATATTTTATTTAAACCTTTTCTCATCTCTGTCATCCCTATAAACACTGTACATATCATAGCATGGCAGAATAATGTGTTGAGATATTACCTGTGATTGGTTCCACACACCCACAGTCTTCCAATTTCCCTTCTGCCCACTTAAGTACAGTAACTGGTTGACCCCCGACCTGCTTACCCCTTGTTTCTCTGGGCATAGCCTGGAGAACTCCCTGGACGTCCAACCCCTGGCTAAGAAACCAACCTGCACAAATGCCCCCTGAATCTAAAATACCAGCTGAAATTATTTTTAAAAAGAAGGGTGAAGTAAAATTACCTTGATCAGAAGTAGGAGCAAAAAAAGTAAGTGGAGCTTCCTCCCCATCAAAAACAAGTAATAATCCATGCTTAAGGAAGCAGAGAGCACTGAGGGACAAACTCGGTTTGAAGAAATCTGAACGTAGCAATAAGACTTCTACAGATTTATTATGAATAAATTTATGTGAAAATTTTATAGAATAAACACAATAATATCAGTAGTAATATTTGTAAGAAATTCCCTGTCTTTTACTTTGCCTATGTCTCTTTTATACTGTTCGAGCAAAATTAGACCAAAATAGCTTCCATACTTCAAAATATTTATTTTTCTTTGCTACTTTATAACATGAAGTAAGATCATTGTGAATACGCTATAAACGTATATTCTGAGCCCCTCAAGCCATGAGGCATTATAATGAACTCAGTATCTTTGATTTCAAAAGGCCTCACTCTTACAGCAAAAATTCATTAATTTTGAGAATAGCAGCATTTTCTTTGCTTTTTTATACTCTATTTTGCAGAACTGTTTGGTGTCCTAACATACCTGACCTCGAATAGTACGCATTTGACTCTTTGACTCTTTTTTTTTTTTTTTTTTTTTTTTTGAGGCAGAGTTTCACTCCTGTTGCCCAGCCTGGAGTGCAATGGCGCGATTTCGGCTCATGGCAACCTCTGCCTCCCGGGTTCAGGTGATTCTCCTGCCTCAGCCTCCTGAGTAGCTGGGATTACAGGCGTGTGCCGCCATACCCGGCTAATTTTGTATTTTTCTTAGAGACGGGGTTTCTCCATGTTAGTCAGGCTGGACTCAAACTCCCGACCTCAGGTGATCCGCCCGCCTAGACCTTCCAAAGTGCTGGGATTACAGGCGTGAGCCGCTGCGCCCGGCCTTGACTCTTAATCAAACTCAAATAGTCCCTGTTTGAGACACAGGAAGAAATTATTAAGTATTTGAAAGAAACTTCAGATCACGCAGTAGTAAAAATTACTCAGATATTTTAGTGTGTTCCAACACATCCAGTTATCTACTGTTTCAGATAATTCCTTTATTTACATGTAAAAGACTCACCATTTTCTATGAGAAAGCACATGATTTACTGAGCTGTTCTTGTCTTTGTTAAGGCTAGAAGAGCGCTTTCTCTGCGCTTACACACCCTCTTCCCATCCATGCCCTCTCTTGCCTAACTGTCACATCTGCATTAACAAGGTAATTGCTTATACACACCTTGAAGCGAACGCCCCCCACTTTTTTTTTAACATACGGATAATTGATTCTCAAAGCTTTGTGGCACTTGGTTTTTTTCCCCACATCATTGAAATGTCCTTGCTTAAAAGCCTATCAAAGACTGACTAGTTAAGCTTGCAGATACAGGGACGCTATTCACACACCTGCGTATTTAGGCTTCTTTTCATTTACCTGTTGAATTATTTGGGTCACTTTCTTTCGCAGTGATACAGGGATAGTATTTTGCAAACATCAATGTATTTTTCCCCTTGTATATAATGTTCTCTTGTCACCCTCAACCTGCTTTTCTCCAGGGAGGGCAGCAAGAAGTACTCACATTACAAAGTTACCATCAAATGTAGCAAGACAACAGTCTTGGAAAGAGCTACTTTGTGAAATTAGAAAGATTTGTGAATTTCATAGTTCTTCATTCCGTATAACAAGAGGTGAACCTGGAGGACTTGGTCATTGAGTTTCATCTAAGTGAAGGCCCATCCAGAAGTAGAAAGCTTTCTTCTGGTTATTTAAAAGAAAATAGAAGGGGTGCTGCAAGGTAAGAGACAGAAGCAGGTGCACTGGATTTCCACTTCTCTTTAGATGGAATCATCTATACATATTGTATGGGAATCCAGAAAAAAAATCACTCCTTTCCTTGGGTGGTGGGGAGAGGGCTTGGCTATTGTCATATTTCCTTGTGTTACAGGAGAAATTCTGCCAGTGGCCACTTAAAATAGGGTTCAGGGAAATAGCACAACAGTGGCACCAGGAGTTGAGAAAACAACAAGCTTGAGACAGCACTGCTGGTTCTGTATGTAGCTCACAAGGAATTCAAAAATGCTCTAGTAATGAGCTGCAAAGGTGCTGGCAAATTCAGTGAGTTTCTTAGGGACTTTGTGCACTGGATAATATAGCTTGGGACCACCCGCTGCCCTCCAAGAGTTGGGTATATACCATGGAAATCCACTTTGTCCATGGATTCTCAGAATATAGAGACACAGAAACCACCTCATAGAGTCACTTGGCCTCTCAGCAGGGTGGGTATCCATTCCACCTTGCACTCATGCCAATGCCCAAGACTTCCAACATACCATTCCAAAGGTAATAGTGGACTCTGGTGCTTCAGATGGTTTTGTGGAACTGAGAGCTTGTCTGACACATCCAGCTTGTTACCTGGTCTTAACCGACACAGGATACTAGTTAGAGCACCTTGTAAACACTAAGACCTCCTCACCAAGCTACACATTGGGCATATATCAAAAGGCTGGTACAGTGTGAACAAAATGCTAGTATGGCTCCCCAGCTGGAAACTCATAACCCAACTCTCCTCTGGGAAAATAATTTTTACCCCCTATACTGACTGTACCCAAATTACCACTTCTGTGCTTTTGATACCACATAATTACACCCATTAACAAGTAATTCTGTACATGGTAGCGGAAGGATGGAATTTATGACTCAGAAATGCTTATATGATTGACTTGGGGCTCAGGGCCGATGTTCCTGCCACATATTTTTAATTTCTTTGGGAAATAGGAAGGCTGTTTAGAAGGTTCTTCCCTCTTTCCACCTCCTTGCTGTTTATGTATGACATATCCATCAAGTCTTAAGATGAGTGGCTTCTCCTCATGAATTATTGCCCAATATTCCATACCAAGGGTAAGTTAGATACCACCACTTCTTCACTCTATGAATACTTCTATAAAAGCACTTAGTTACACTATGTTAAAATTGTCAGCAAACTTTCAAAATTGTCTTCCTTCTGTGTTTAGAAAGAATGGGTCTTTTGTCTCTCATTCCATAGATCTTAGCCTAGTGCCTTGGTATTATAAAGTTTCAACATATGTTGTTGCATGACTGAACGTATGGTTGAATAAATGAATGAATGTGCAACACTTTCGTCTTCCAATCCAAATGTTAGAGATTCAAAATGCTGTGTAAATTTGAAAGAAGCTTTTGTTTACATATAAAAGGATGTGATCATGCTGAAGACTCTGCTATGCACAGTATTTTGCTTGAAGACTGTATGAAGCAAAGCTGGATATTATAAAAGAAAGTGACCCTGGATGAGTTTCAGATACATGTTAGTAATACAGAACATATGGCATTAAGACTACGTATGTTATTGGAACAAACCAAGAGGTAATTTAATGGTCTGCTGAGTTGTACATTATCTTCCCTTAGTATGGTCCCCTTTATGGTGTCATTTCATTACTTTTACCTGTTCACTTTTTAATCAATTAGCATAGAGCTCCAGAGCTCTATGGAGTCAATAAAAAGCTATCAAACTAATTCTGGAGTCTGACTCTATCCAAGATGAAACCTCTTTAACCGTGCTATGAAGACACAAAGCAACTGGCTTTGAAAATGAGGATTTGAGGGTGAGAAGGAAAGGCCACAGTTACTACTTCAAAGATTACACAAAGAAATACAAATATAAAGATTATACAAAGAAATATCTCCCTATAAAGTTAGTAGCAGTTTTATTATAAATTGTTTTGGGGGACATAAGGGCATAATCCTTGAAATAACACCCAGTAGAAATTCTTTTTATTTTGAACTATTCATCACAGTGTTGATATACATGGGTAAACAATTCCTATTTTAAGCTGTCCTCAGAACTTTAATTTTAATCTAGTTGTTTAAAACGTTAAGCCAATCCTATTTAAAATGCCAGTATAGCCATAGGATAAATCCCTCCTGATAATCTATGTCTATTTTCTTTCTCCACTCACTAGAATGTCTGCCTATGCTATTTTGTTCAGTACCCAAAACAGTGCCTAGAAAGAGTAGTTTCACAACAGTCATGGAGTGAATAGTATTTTTATTATAACACACATTCTCTTACCACTTCCTCTTTCTCACTTTTTCTCTTTCTTCCTCCCATTCCTCTGCATTCCTTACATTACTTTTCTTGTGTTTGATTTTCAATCTTCTATTAACTTCCAGATTTTTCAGTCATGTCAACAAGAAACATGTTTCTAAGCAAGAGGTTTTTTTTTTTTTTTTTTTTTTTTTTTTTTTTTTTTTTACTTAAAACCAAAAAATTGAAACATGAGGCACTTTTCTATATGCTGTGTGTATCCAATGCCAAACAATCAGTTGATTTCATGGAAAGTGAACTGGTTATGCGGCATGACATAGAACAAATTCTACTCCAACATAAGCACACATATGCACACATGACTACCCCCTTCCAGCTGTTTGTTTGTTTTTTTTCTTTTATGTTTTTAACAAACTGTGTTGATATTGTATAAATATTGATTCATTTTATCAAGATGGGGAATTTAGTTTCCTATCTAAAGATAAATTTGAGGCTCCACCGCCTATATGTAATTAAGACTTCTTTCAATAAGACATTAGCATTAGTGCTTTAATATGAAATATTTATAGAAATAATAGCTTCTAAAGCTGTTACTAACATCTAACTTCAAATAATAATAGGTACTAGCCCTTGAGGACATATTAGGTCCCTAGGCACTAGACACTGACAACACTTGAAGAGCTGACAGGGTATTTAAGCAGTTGGCATAAACTGATATGAGAGCTGCTTAACTTGCAGAGTATCTAGTGGAAGGCTGAAGTCTGCTAAATTGGATATCAGAAATCCAGAGAGCCAGGAATCCTATTTTAGTCCTGGTTCACAGAGTGAAAAGCTGCATAGCCCTAGGCAATTGGCACATTTCTTCACCAATGGCAGATATTATGCCCATTGATCTCAAATGTGTGGTAAGAATTTTTAATATTTTGGAAATATCTTGAAACCTAGAAACATGCAGCATTTTTTGCTGCAAAATATTTTCTCATATATTTATCAATACAGGATTTTCGGTTAGGTCTTTAAAGAGTCCTCCTCTTTTTGTATTTCTCTCTTCTGCTTTGCTCTTTTGTGTTGCTGATTTACAAAGAAACTATTTTTCCTTTTATTTCCAACAACTTTTATGTACTGATAGACCTGTTAACTCTAATTTCTTGGTTTTTGGGGGGTTTGTTTTTTCGTTTAGTTTTGGTTTGTCTGTCAGTAAAATTCCTGAATGACATTCTAAATGAACCGCAGAAGCAACTCAGCAGCGTATCTTAATTCTAGTCCATCACGGTTACTTTTTGCCTTTCCAAAAGGCTTTGAAATGTTTACCTGTTGACATAGAGGGTGAGAGAGAGTGCTTATTCGGTGGATGAGCATTTTTCCATTTATAATGAAGAGATATTCGATGAAGGACAATATCCATCAGCTCTTACACAATGAAGGGTCTTTGAATATGGAGGTCACTGGGCTCATCTCTGTGTACCACCTGAAACAGCACAGACTTTTATTCTAGAAGATTCTTAAATGTTTGAATTCTGTCGATATAAATGAGTACATACAATTTGATTTACTTTCTCTTATTATTCATTAAAAGTTCACAAATATGATTTTGAGACTTTTGAAAATCTTAGCACAGATTTTGAATTATTCTATTTGTATAGATAATGTTGAGGTTTGCTCTACCACTGGAACTGATTTCTAGTTCTTCCTGACTTTTAAACAAGTGTATCCCTTGAAAATTCTGTATTGTCTTCTTTGGGTATTGTTTTGAAAATAAGACTATTCCTGTGCTCCATGATTTTCTCAGAAAAACAAGTAGGTCTCCTGTACATGAATTTAGTAAAATAACAGCAACACTCTAGAGGGAGTTAATGCTGATTTGGGAATTCAAAGACAAAAATCGGAATTAGAGTTAGCAGAAATGTCGCATTTCTCATACAAAGCTGAATTTAGATTAAATTCAGTCCAGGAAATTACTGTTGAAGGTTCTTATGGACACTTTAATTGTGTTCTAAGTCAAATCGCTCACCGATGAGGATAAAACTCTATTAGACTGACTGATCAATGTAAAGTCCTCAAGAACTAAAATATATAATCTGTTTTACCAAAATGTGTTTTTCTGCAAACTAGCCATGTCAATATGTTAAAATCGGTTGGTTACCATTTTCTAGGCTTAAAAGAATGTTTTAAAATATTAATATTTAACATCTATTTTTAAATGTTTGGTATAGCTGCCTTATAGATTTTAATATAATCTACTTTTAAAATGTTAAGACATAGGATTAGTATAATTGTCTTAAATTTTTAAAAAAATATCCTCAAGTTATGTTAAATTGGATTGTCTGTCCCCAACTCTGATTTGAGCAAAACTGTCCTATAAGAACTTCTGGATCATGTAGTTACAATCCACCAAATGAGTACCTTTAGAGACCTAAGGCTCATTCACATGCATTTATACTTTCCCATTACTAGCTTACAACCTGGTGAAACTTCTTTTTTCCTTATTCTATCTTTATTCCTGAGGCCACAAATCCTGCTATATCAAACCACTCCCAGGTCCATGGAAGTGCTAGCTTCTTTCTCAGCAGTGAACAGTCATGTGGCTCTTTCGTTTACTTGGAGTGCTCACTATGCTTTTTTCACACTTAATTCCTATTGGTCTTTCGGGGCATAGAGCATAACCCCCTCAGAGAATCCTTTCTGACTCACCTAGTCTGGAGAAGATGCTTGTCTTATATCAGTGCACAACACTTAGAACCCTGTATTCTAGTGACCTATTTTCTTATCTCCTTGAGGACAGGCACTGTGTCATTTATCTCATCTTTTATGGCATGTAGTGGTTAATCAGTAAATGTTTGCTGAATGCCTACCTGAATGAATAGCTATCTTTTCATTTTAAGACTTCCCTTGACATTCATTTTATTCAGAATTGACATTATTACCACGAATGGAAGAAATAGTGTTGATGACTCACACCTTTTCACAGCTGGGGAAGTCACTGGGGACATGGACAAATAATTATTGTGGGTTTCTGTCCCTTGTCCATTTAATGTTAGCCACTTATTTCATGTGACCATAATAATGCTTATTTCACTAACAAGTATTGAATCCCTGCTATTAGCCTGGCACTAAAGAAACAAGCATAAAGATGTCTTTGTTTTCAAGGAGTTTACAACAGAGTTGAAATGAACATTAAAACAATCAGTGTTCCAATGAAAGTGTGTTCAATGAGGGTATGTAATGAAAGAAAGAAGAGAGAGCATTACTGTCTACCTTTGGGAGAACACAAAAAACATCACCCAGAGGGTAACATCCATGATGGATTTTCCAAGTGGAGAGAAGTGGTACTTCCAGGCAATGAAAACAGGATGGACATAGGTTTGAAAGAGTGAAATTGCTGTAATGCTCATGGCTTGACTGATATTTAACTATTTTTATTCTAGCTCAGGAAAATACCTTGTGAATTTGGAATAATAATTGTCTTCTTACAGCAGTGTTTTCCATGGGACTGTAATGTATTAAAGGGGTAAGTTGGATTACCAAAGATTTAACAATTTAATATCATGGCTTAGAAATCTGTCTCCACTGCATTCAAAGGTAAAAATATCTTTGTGATGAGAAACTATACTCCTAATTCATTGAAGCCTCCCATTTGCCTCCGATGAAGGAGCTAATGCTGATGTCAAATCCATGAGTCAGGTATAGTTGCTCTGAGTCACTGAAAGGAGAGACACCAGTCCTTAACCATCTGTCTTCAGTTGTGCTGACAGCAAGGTCTGGATGAGGCAGGTTGCAGCTGCTAGGGCCTGCATCTGTCACTTCCACACCTATCCCCAACTATTCTATGCCAAAACTTGAAGTGGATGATGTCTAGGCAGAGAGACTTGGTACATATTCTTGACTGTGCCACCAGTAAAATGGAGGCTTTGTACAAAATTTCATATTTAAAAATTGGCAAACAATAAAGCAAGGTGCTTTGACATAGCGAGAAGTGAAATAATACTGTAAGTGCTCAGTGACCTCAATAAATAATTTCCAAGATCCAGTATCTATCTAAGAGATCTACTGTCATCAATCCACCAGTCCATACAAGCACCTGAAGTATCATGAGTATTACATCAATTTTTGTTGAATTAACATATAAGGTCACTGGGATAGGAGAATTATGAAGGTAAAATTAGTTCAATATGAAGGCTTTGCTTAATAAGTACTAACTCAGTTGCTGCCTGAGAGAAGTAGGGAAACAGAAGGAGGAAGTACATAAGTGGTTCAACATCTTCACAAGTGCTTTGTGATTCATGCTGCAGTGATGAGACTCCCTTATTGGGAATCATTGAGCTCCTTTGGGGGATGGGGACCAGCATAAGTGACCTTTCCTCCACTGGGGATAAGTGTGTCCAAGAGCACATTATAAGGGTATTCCAGTATGCTGTGTGCATACTTTTTCTAGGTTTCTGAGACAACCAGGACAGACTTCATGGGCAAAACTTGATTCTTTGGTTGCCTCCGGTTATATGATAATCCCAAACATCACCATGATAAAACATTCTCTTTCTGTTGTCTCTTTTCCTGGATCCTTGCTTCTTTTAGTTTCAGGCCACAGTTGATCTGGCCAATCATAACTAGTACTGTATGAACTGGGTAGATCAGTCACCATACTGAACTTGATTTGAAATAATGAACATATTTTCCTCTTGATTTATGAATTCTACAGGCTGTATTTGGGGAAGTGGCTATTAGAGATTAAATCTGAGACATTGGATTGCCATTTTTATCATTGCTTTTCTAACCATAGACACATTAGTCAGTGTGGTGACAAGGTGAATTTTGACAGGCTGCCCAAAATGGTCTATACTGCGTTTGTTAGAAGAAGAGCAATGAGAGAGAGGAGACACTGAATATTTCAGAACAAAGTGTTCCTTAATGATGTATTGGTCCCGAATTCTTCCACATATTCCTTTGGGTGGAAGAATTCAGGGATTTGAATTTGTGCAAAGAACAAGAATGAGATAGTTTAAAATTTTTTAAATAGGGTCTGCCCATGTCACCTGAGAAGTGGTTCATTCAGTCTGACATTTCAGCTTTTTGCCCCTGCTGGATGTTTTCCCTGTCTTGCTCATTTGTTCTCCATTTATTCAAATCCTCTCCAGTTACTCAAATATTATTGATTTCTCATGGCCTGGTATGAGTCTATGAAGCCCCCTCTGGTTATTCCAGTTTATGCTATTTTCTTTTTTAAGCAGATATTACATTTCTTCCCTATGGCATAATACATAGCATTTCAGTTTTAGTATATTCTTAATTGATTTATGTGTTTTATGGTCAGATTTTATATTTAAGAAACACTGAATTATACCAGTTTCATTTATTTCATATTATCTAATAAGTTCATATTAATTTCTAGACATTTAGTGTAATAAAATAAATCTTCAGAGAGCAACAAAAATAGTATCTCATATTTGTAAAATTCTTTTATACTCAAAACTTTTCACATATACTGCTTCGTTTGGTTCTTAAGTAATCTTGTGATGTATGCAAATCAGATAATTTTATTTCTATGTGAAAATATACACAGAGCTTATGATAATTGTATGAATTGACAAAACTTCCAAAATTTGTATATGGTAGAGCTGAGATTAATTAACAGTTCTTCTGGCATATAATATTCAGGGAGAAATATACCTAGCCCCAATTTGTAGAGTGGATTACTGAGTTAATGTTATAATGTTACCATTAAACTTGACTTTCGTACACTTAAAAGGTCATTTTTTTAAATCATAAAAAAATGGGTAAGAGTTTTATGTGGCTCTAAGAAGAAAATGTTTATAGGGGTCCTTGCTCAGTTTACTCAACTGAGAAAAACTTAAATGTTAATTTGAACATATCCCCAATTTGTTTAATTATCATTTTTTCCCAAGAAGCTAAGAAAAGAACTATACGTAATTGCCAGGTTAGCATCACACCAGATGTGTGTAATCTAACTGGAAAATTGTGGCAAGAGTTTTCCAAGTGCTACCCTAAAGGAAACATGCCTTATTGGATATATACCACCCAAGATGCGTTGGACATACAGTGCGTACAGTCAAGCATTTTTTTTTATGATTATACTTTAAGTTCTGGAGTACATGTGCAGAATATGCAGATTTGTTATATAGGTATACACGTGCCATGATGGTTTGCTGCACCCATCAACCAGTCATTCACATTAGGTATTTCTCCTAATGCTATCCCTCCCCTAACCCCCTACACCCCGGCAGGCCCCAGTGTGTGATATTCCCTTCCCTGTGTCCATGTGTTCTCACTGTTCAACTCCCACTTAAGAGTGAGAACATTCAAGCTTTTTTTTATAAGAGAGAAGAAAATGGAAAACAGAAGTCTAGGTTTTTTTGTTTTTGTTTTTGTTTTTTGTTTTTTTTTTAGCAGTAATCAGCTGGAAAATAGTATTTAAAACAGAAATCTTTACTAATTTTAATTGATTTTTTTCATATTTTGAGGTTTTTGTACTCTACATTGTATACAGAGGTTTTTCTATATAAAATCAATACAATTATTGTCTATAGTGCTCACCAAAGAAAATATAGGCCAACTCTTCATCTCAAACTTTTTTTTTTTGACATTGAACTTCATTCTTCGAGCAGAGAGGATGTCTTTTGTTAGATTATACTGTATCTTTATGCTAAGGAGTAAAATGGCTTTAATAACCCTTCTGGTAAAGGAGCAAATTTTCCTTACATAGATTTCATGGCTTCCATTTCTCATAATATTGTTTAAATGGAGGGGGTAATTAGCAATTAAATTAGCAGCAAAGAAAGAAGGAAGAGCAGCTGGGTCCTGGAGAAATTCCAAACAATATTCTTAAACCTCTAAATAACTTAATTAGAATTATTTAATCATACAATGTATAGCTAGAAAAGTCACTGAAGATCAGTAAGCTCAAACTGCTCATTTCCAGAAGAGGAAATAAAGGCTAAGAATCATCCTCAAGAACAAAACTTTGAACATTGCTTGAACCTCAACTACAAACTGGGACTCATTTCTAATCCAACAACCCTCCCTAAAAATAAATATTCACCTGAAAAATGATTAGGAATCAAATTATGTTTGCAAATGGCATATGGTTTATTCTCCCTAGATATTCACATTTCTCAGTGGAATTTTATTACAAACTGTCTTGTACCTTATAACTCCCCATTGTAGTATTACTTATATTTTCAAGTTTACATTCATTTACACAATTATTAGATTGATGTTGATCTCCCTTCAGTGGGCTGAAGGTTCCATGAGGGCAAAGATTGCTTCTATATTTGCCCATTATTTGATCCCCAGGATGTAATATATTAATATATTGACACATATCAACAAGTAATCTTGTAGTGGTTATATATATCAAAGACTCTAAGGAGTTGTGCAATAAAGAATAAAATGTTTAATTTTGTGTGACTCAAAATTTCTCAAAGGTATTTGGCCAGAACCCCTACTTATATTTAAATAAATACCAATATGTTGCTTTTATCACAAGTAAACTCAGTTCCTTGAGTTAGATGGAAAACACAGGAAACATAAATATGTAACACATTTTAAATGCTATTTTCCACCCTTTTTCTACTCTAATTTACATGCATCTTTATTATACAAAATCAAGTGAAACTTAAATATAAGATAGAATCCCTTTTAAGACTGAGTCTGGGGGAGTCATTAACACCAAACTTCTTGGTTGATTTGGGGTTAAATTTTGTTGTATACATTAGATGTCATCATTTTGAGTCATTTTGAGATTTGACTGAAACATAAAGTTTATATACCAACACATACTGACTTAGCCTGGGTTACCATAAAAGCAAGTGGATGTGCTGTCACATTACTAGAGAGTGCAAACTCAGAGAACAGAAGTGAGATGCAAGGGTGCTGAAGCAGGAGAGAGAGGTAAGAAGGAAGATGTCTAAACAAGCTGGCCATCACCTGATCTAGGAGCCTTTCCCCTAACTCCCACCCCAAAGAGTCATAAAAACTGTATCTCAGGACCTTTCCTGTGAGCTGGGGAGAGAGGAGGGTGGATAATTTCCCACTGTCTCTCATTCCCACTGGTTAAAGGCTCATCCCACCTTTGAGTTGTGCATGCTTGGGTACCAAGCATAATTCTGGGGGTATCTCCCATCCACGGCAATAGGGAAGCCCAAGGAGCAGTGAAAAGAGAGGCAGGACTTAAGTGGGTGTTGTGAGATGCTGCTAACAGATTGCACCCACGTGATGTGGCTGGAGCCCATTCAGAGCTGGACCGCTCAGTCATGTTGAGAACAGGAGTTGTGGCTAAGAGAATCCAAAGAGTGAATAAGGTGTGCCTGATACATCTACCAGTAAGAGTACCATCAGATGTTAAAGTGTCAAATCTCTTACAGTATTCCTGAATTTTTCATGGCTCATTTTCATTGCAAAGCTGGATATTTTGATGCAGACACTATTAGTGAGGAGATTTGAAATTTTTTGTCAAAATGTAAAACCTTTAACAAAACTTGCCAAGTAATGTCAGCAATTGCTATTCTTGATTCTTCCCTTCTTCCTGAGTTTGCACAATTATATGCCTCTCAGAGTCGGGGAGAGACTAAAATGAGGTAAAATGGAAGCAGGAGGAGAAATTTGTGGGCAGTAAAGGGAGATGTGATATTCAGAGAGAGAATGAGGATAAAGACTTGGGTAGGAGTCGGGCACACTATTGCAGGCATTAGTTGCTTTATCTTTTAAAGTGTTTTCAAGGCAATGAACATGTTTCTGGTGTCAAAATGAGATTTTCATTAATAGCTGGGGATACTGTGTCTAACCAGCTATGTGTCTTTGAAGTCTTTGGACCTTCACTGGTCATTTCTTTATCTGGAAACTTAGGGATTTGTGTCTCACCAGATAATGTATTAAGGTCCTGTCTAACTATCAGATAACATAGTTATGACATCAATTGAGAGTTTCTATTCAAGGACATAACTCATTTATAGTTCATGCTCACTTAGTGAGGCTCACAGAGCACATGGAACCTGGAGCACAGCCGACCTTGGTCCTGCTGTTTCTTCAACCCGGGGAAGAGCGTTAACAATCACCAGTAGTGGTAGAATGGAACTCAGCTTCAGCCTGAGACTCTCACCCCAGAGACCATCACAGCTTGTTGTCTGCAGACTTGTGTTTCAATTTTTGTTTTGCTGTAGATGACCAAGGACAAAGGCCTTTGGCTCTAACCCTTAAAACCTACTTTAACACAGTTCCTCTTGGAACAAAGATTTTTACCTTTTCTATCTTCCTTGTTTGAAAGGAGAAAAGTCTGAACAGAAAATAAGTGAGAATGAAGAAAAGATAGTCAAGTAGACCCTTCCTTGAGTTTTTTGTTTGCTTGTTTTTCTTTTTCTCTTCGGAGAAATTTGACATAGGTGTGATGATGTAGATTAATGTGTATGTGTTTCTGTAAGACACACCTAATGTGCATTCCATACAAGATGAAACTAAGTCTAATCTCTCAGCAGTCATTTTAGTTAGAATAAACTTTCCATGTTAGAATCGTGCATACTTATCTATAACCTAAATCATACGAGAAAAAAATCTTAAGCAAACCAAAATGAAGTTATAGCAATGTCATATCATATATCAATTTAGTAATTGTTAAAAGTTCTTTTAAAACTTTACTAGGTGATTTGCCTATAAAATAGAGGTATTCAGATTAAAATGTCAGAATTAACCATGAGTATCTTTCTACATAGTGTTATCTACTCAGTATTTGAAAGGTTCTGTCTTGTATTCCCCTAACAGTTGCATGGTTAAGACTGTTGTGCACAAAAGTAAGATGATGTCATCAATGCAGTCAGTATTTTGAAATCCAATTAAATGTTACATACAACAGAGATGAAGCCCCAGCTTCAGGCGGCAGTATAGAAAAGCTTTGCTTTATTTCATGGGAGTATTTATAGTGCCTCAATATTTATGAAAACCTTTTATGATCAATGGCACATATTTGCAAGGCAGCTGACTAATGTTCAAGATTTGTGACCAGAGAATAGTGTTTTTCCTCATGTGAGAATCAGACCTGTAACCTTGGCTTCATTCGCATGCTTTTTTAACAAAAGTAACTGGCTCAGCTACAGCCCAATAGGAAATTCCTGAAAGGTTGTCCTGATCCTTCACTATTACAAAATGAAAATGTGTCCTTCGGAGATCTCCTTCCACTACTAAAGAGAATTCTTGGTTGATTTTTACATCTCTGTTCCAAATGCCAAAAGTATGTCTTCCAAATATACATACTTAGTATTTATTTGGCAGTATGCTGTGGAAGTTACACTGTAAGTTTTTCCAAGTATGGAAAAAGTACATAATCCTATATTTTAGACCACCGCCTGGAAAACAGCTGGGACTCTCCAGTGCAGTTGCTGTAAAAATTACCTTAAGTTAATTCTTACTAAGAAAAACAGATATCTTCTTTTGAATTTCCCTTGGAAGCTTGTTCCATAGTGGCTGATTTCATCCATGACATTAATCCCTACACAATGTATATGGCTACAAATATATACTCTTAAATGTCTTTTTAAAAACGTTTGAGTCAAAGCAGCTGCATTCTTAAAGCATTGCCGTTTTTTGCCCTTGCTATTTTGAGATGGTGAACATGAAAGAACTTTTAAAAGTGTACAAGTGCTGTATAAATGTGTGGGAATAGTATCATCACACAACTATCGTCCTTTTTGCTGAGAGAAAGCTCTGAACTCTCCATCTAAGAAGGTTGGAAAATGGATATAATATGCAGGCTAAAAGTATTGTATCTAAAGTTGTGTAAGGCAGTGGTTTTCTAAACTTTCAATAGAAGCAAGTAAATTAGGATCTCTTTGGATTCTTATTAAAATGTTGATTGCTGGGCTCCACACCTTAGATCATCTTCATCAGAACCTCTCAGACCCGAATATGTGTATTTTACGTGACCCTATGGTTTCCTGTGCAAACCAAAGCCAGAGAATCACTGCTGTAGGGGAGTCAAGCTTTTGGTTCTTCCTTCCTAGTCACTCAAGGACTAGAAAAGCAGCTCTGGCATTAGTCAAATCCCAGGATACTTTGCAGGGCAGGATGGTGGAGTGCTCTGTAATATATATAAGCTCGTGGGGTAAACATTCGATTTTTTTTCCTTTGATGGAAGTAGCAAGAAAGTTCAGGCTCCTGCCTCCTCTGCAGAGAGCTTGGCCATCTCTCTCAGTCTTGTGACTCCAGCCACATGGGGACAATAGAAAGAGACCCTGGGGTTTTCAGTGAAAGCCCCAGCTAATAATGCTGTACATGTCTCTTTGCCCTGCACTATTCTCAGTGCCAACATTTCTCAGGATCAGAGGAGATATGATGGAAGTGAATAGCAGAATTGTGACCAAATGTCATCAAAATCTAAGCTCATACATTGGAAAGGATCATTAGTGTTTAGGGCAATGGTTCTCAAACTCACCCCAGGGGCTGGTTAAAACGTGAACTGCTGGGCTTCACCCCCAAAGGTTCGGATTCAGTAGGTCTGGAATAGGTCCAAGAATTTGTATTTCTGATAAACTGCTAAGGGACATTACTAATGCACAAACTACACAATTGGAACCACCGGTTCAGAGTAAGCCTCTAACTCCCAGTGCAGCTGAAACTGGTATTCCAGGCAAAATTCTACAAATATAATGTTCACCACTGACCAGGTGAAGCTCACCACAAAACAAGCACAGCTGTGTTGTGCAAGTTTATTTTTTGTTGCTGTTGTTTTATTCTGTTTTGTTTTTGGAATTTTAATGTCAATCACTGGGAGTTACTACCTAGTTGGTTGCCATAGAGTCTCTCATTCCGTACCTTGCTCTGGGCCGTTCTGCCGTATTTGGTCAGAAGCGACCCTGCCAGATTCATCTCAGGGGACTCCAGTGGATTTTCTGCAGCCAATCTGAATTACTCCAACCATGTGCTCTTAATTTATTCATATTGTAAATCATGGTCTTCAGATTAGGAGAGATAAAGTGAAACCAAAACAAAAGAGTATATACACATACATGCATGCACACACACACTTCTATAAAACACCCAGGGTCCTTCTGTCACTTTCTTTGCTGATCAGGGCCCTCAGAGACCATAAGCTAAATCGTAGATTGTAATTGTCCATTTCAGAAACTTAGAGTGTGACAGAGTTAAATACTGAACAAATAAAAAGGGATGAGGACCTTATTGTATTGAGTGTGAGTCAGAAACCTGGGTGAAAATGCAAGTAGAACTTAATGGAATTAATCTGCATGCAAAGATTTAGTAGGAAATAAAAAGATCCATTTCTGCAACACTTTGATTCCAAGAACCAGGTTTGCTCAGAAGCAGAGGGAGTATCCCAGTGTCAGGTGAAAAGCCTCCTGAGTTTGTCGTGTGAACCGAAAACTATTGTTAGGGTTTTGAAGGAAAAATCTCAGAAATGAAACTCATTGAAGAGTGAAATCAGCTTAAAATCCAGTTTTTAATTATGTAGTAAGTGTAGGAATTCTGGGAAAAGTAAGAAAAGAGAGCAAAGACAGTATAGCAGATTTAAACCTTCACATGGTAGAAAAGAAACTGACCTCAGAAGCAGGACAAGTTTAATAAACTCAGTTGGACAAAAAAATGTAGAGATATACTGGAGAAAACAGTAAGGGATCATCAAACAACACAATCTCTTCTCCCGTGGAACTCTTTAGAAAAACCCCTAGGTGACTTTCCTCTGGCCCAGAGATGGCTGAGGAGTGTTGAGATCCTCTCTTCCCCAGGCACAGTGCCAAGGCTCTGGAACGTTTCCTCCTGTTCTTCTTAATGGCCAGCAATTTCTGCTCATGCCCTTTTTGCATGTTAGACTAAGTGCTGGAACATGAGTATGTACAGTTATGTTTGGGTTTGTTCATTTTAGTGACCATACCTTGACAAAAGTCCTCACCTATTCACTGTGGACACACACGCACATGTGTGCACATGCACACGATTCACACAAGCACACTGACATTCCACATTGCAGTTCGGAGACTGAGGGCAGTTTCTAAACTAATATTAGTTCCTTTTCTTTGTCTTATATTCTAATATGATATTTTATTCAGAGGCCTTGCAAAGATACATGTTGATCAATAACAAGATTTGGGTGAAGGAATGTCTATTGCCATTGCATTTTAAAATTCCTTAATTAATTTTACTTAGATTTCTTAGGAAACCCTATAGTTTTGATTTCCTGAGACTTCATCATTGGAAGAATTAAAATAAAATTGTCATTTGGTCAGCTCAGAAGGTTTTATTCTTATATTTATTCTCTATCGCTCATCTGATTCCATCACTTATCTGCTAAAGCCTGGTGCTATTTTTTTTTTTCCATTAAGAAAATGCCAGACCTTTTCCTTCCATCTACCAGAACTCAAAGATAAATCTCTTCCTACACCTCAGCGCATACAAATACAGGATGCCCTAGAAGGAACATACCTCAAAATAATAAGAGCCATCTGTGACAAATTGCAGCCAACATCATACTGAACAAGCAAAAGCTGTAAGCATTCCCCTTCAGAACTGGAACAAGACAAGGATATCCACTCTCACCACCCCTAGTCAATGTAGTACTGGAAGTTCTAGCCAGAGCAATCAGGCAAGAGAAAGAAATAAAAGGCATCCAAGTAGAAAAAGAAATCAAGCTATCTCTATTCAGTGAAAATATGATTCCATACCTAGAAAACACTAAATATCTCACCAAAAGACTCTCAGAACTAATAAATGACTCTAGTACAGCTTCAGGATGAAAAAAAATCAGTGTAAAAAATCAGTAGCATTTATATACACCACTAACATTTAAACGGAGCCAAATCAAGAATTACAGTAGCCACAAAAGAATAAAATACCTAGAAATACATCAAACAAAGAGTGAAATATCTTTATAAGGAGAAGTAAAAAGCACTGCAGAAAGAAATTAGAGATGACATAAATGAACTGAAAAATATTCCAGGCACATAGATTGAAAAAGTTAATATTGTTAAAATGGCCACGGTGCCCAAAGCAATTCATAGAATCAGTGTTATTCTTATCAAAATACTAACATCATTTTTCACAAAATTAGAACACAACTATTCTAAAATTCATATAGAACCAAAATAGAGCCCAAATAGCCAAAGCAATCTTTTTCTTTTTCTTTTTTTTTTCAGATGGAGTCTTGCTGTGTTGCCCAGGCTGGAGTGCAGTGACATGATCTCAGCTCACTGCAACCTCCGCCTCCCAGGTTCAAGCAATTCTCCTGCCTCAGCCTAGCGAGTAGTAGCTGGAATTACAGGTGCACACCACCCTGCCCGGCTAATTTTTGTATTTTTAGTAGAGACGGGGTCTCACATTATGTTGGCCAGGCTGCTCTGAAACTCCCGACCTCAGGTGATCCACCCACCTCGGCCTCCCAAAGTGCAAGAATTATAGGCATGAGCCACCGCAGCCAGCCCCAAGGCAATTTTAAGCAATAAGAACAAAGCCAGAGGAATCACCTTATCCAATTTCAAACTATGCTACAATGCTACAGTAACCATAACAGTATGGTACTGGTACAAAAACAAACATATAGACCAATGGAACAGAATAGAGAATCCAGAAGAAATGACACACAACTACAACCATATGATCTTTGACAAAGTCAACAAAAATAAGCAATGGGAAAAGGAGTCCCTAGTCAATAAATGATGCTAGGATAGCTGGCTACAAATGCTTCATATGCAGAAGAATGAAACTGGACTTTTACCTTTCACCATACAAAAAATTAATCCAAATTAGTTTAAAGATTTAAATGTAAGTCCGCAAACTGTAAAAATTCTAGAAGGGGCTGGGTGTGGTGGCTCACGCCTGTAATCCCAGCACTTTGAGAGGCCGAGGCCAGGTTCTGCTACAGCCTTGGTGACAGAGCAAGACTGCGTTTTGGGGCAAAAAAAAAAAAAAAACAAAAAAACAATATATATAATATACTATAGTAGTATATCACTACGACATATCATACCATACTATATGCTACGCCGTATTAGCCAGATTAGAAGGAAACCTCGAAATTACCCTTTTGACATTGACCTTGGCAAAGAATTTAAGGCTAATCCTCAAAAGCAATTGCAAAAAAAAAAATAAAAAAACTTGACAAGTGGAACCTAATTAAAGTGTTTCTGTATAGCAACAGAAACTATCAACAGAGTAAACAGACAACCTACAGAATGGGAAAAAGTATTCTTAAACTATGCGTCTCACAAAGGCCTAATATCCAGAATCTATAAGAGATTTAAACACACCAATGAGCAAAACACAAACAACTCAATTAAAAGACAGGCAAAGGACATGAATAGACACTTCTCAAAATAAGATATACAAGCAGCCTACAAGAATATGAAAAAATTCTCATCATCACTAATCATCAAAAAAATGCAAATCAAAACCACAATCAAAACCACCATCTCATACTAGTCAGAATGGTTTTTGTTAAAAAAGTCAGAAAATAGCAGATGGTGGGGCTGGTGAGAAAAGGGAACACTTATATACCGTGGGTGGGAATGTAAATGAGTTCAGCCACTGTGGAAAGCAGTTTGGAGATTTCTCAAAGAGTTTAAAACAGAACTATCATTCAACCCAGCAATCTTATTACGAGGTATATACCTACCCAGTGGAAAATAAATTATTCTACCAAAAAGACACATGCACTCTCACGTTCATTGCAGCACTATTTACAATAGCAAAGATGTGGAATCAACACAGGTGCCCATCAGTGGTAGATTGGATAATAAAATGTGGTACATATATATCATGGAATACAACACAGACATAAAAAAGAATGAAATCATGTCCTTTACAGCAACATGAATGCAACTGGAGGTCATTATCATAAGTGATGTAATGTGGAAACAGAAAGCCAAATACCACCATGTTGTCACGTATAAGTGGAAGCTAAACTTTGGGTACACATGGACATAAAGATGGGAACAATAGGCACTGGGGAATACAGGAGGGGAGAGGGAGGATGGAGATCAAGTGTTAAAAAGCTACCTGTTGGGCACTATGCTCACTTCCTGAGTGACGGATTCAATCGTACTTCAAACCTCAGCATTATTCAATATATTCAGGTAGAAAATGTGCCCATGTACCCCCAGAATCTAAAATGAAAGTTGAAAATAAATCACAGAATCACTGGATTAAACCATCAAATAAACTTAACTCCTACTGCTTTAAGAGAAAAAAAAATAACATTCAGACAAGCATAATATTACTCAAACGTAAAAGAGTGAAGAATAACGTATCTTTATAAAGAGTATTTAGCCCTGTGATTATCTGAAATTCAGATTTAACTGGGCATCATATAATCTGCCCACTCAACGTTTGGTCCCCACAATCTACATCAGTGACTCTCAACCCTGACAGCACATGTACATTCACCTGAAGCATTTTTAAATAAAAGTCGTGTCCAGGCTCTACCCCAAATAAATTAAAACAGAATCTGTGGCAATGAAGTGCAAGAAATAATATTTTATTCAAAGTTCCCAGGTAATTCTTTTTTTATTATTATTATACTTTAAGTTCTAGGGTACATGTGCATAACGTGCAGGTTTGTTACATATGTATACTTCTGCCATGTTGGTGTGCTGCACCCATCAACTCGTCAGCACCCATCAATTCGTCATTTATATCAGGTATAACTCCCAATGCAATCCCTCCCCCCTACCCCTTCCCCATGATAGGCCCCGATGTGTGATGTTCTCCTTCCCGAGTCCAAGTTTCCTCATTGTTCAGTTCCCACCTATGAGTGAGAACATGTGGTGTTTGGTTTTCAGGTAATTCTATTGTGTGACCAGGGTTGAGTACTACTGGTCTACACATGTCATATGTGACCATTCTGCTTCCTGACATCCCTCCCACTGTTAATTTCATTCACCATTTTCTCTTCTTTGCCTCTAAGTATCTTTGTTCTGTTTCTCTCTGGTTGTCTATAGTTTTACGTCTTTCTACCATCCTAAATTCTTGGTTACTTTTTGACTCATTGAACACCCAGAGTCCAAATAGTTGGTTTAGATAAAGACCATAATCCTAATTCTTAAAGAAGTAAGAAAGTTTGCATGTGGTGCTTTTGTGTGTGTTCATGTGTGTGTGTGTGTGTGTGTGGTATGTGTGTGTGTGTGTGTATGTATGTTATGTGTAGGATAAGTAAAACTTGCAGTAATGACCAAGTTCATATGCTGTTTGATAGAGGTTCATTGCAGCATCTTTAGGCAAAACCACAGCATACTTCGAGTTGTACTAACAGAAGACAGTTTAATGCCCACACTCATGTTAGAAAGCAACAATTCTACTCATTAAAATTGGGTTTAGAGTTCCATTTGAAACTATAATAATTTATGCTAACTGCAGTTGCAGCCTTCTTAGTTTATCAATTATCCTATCAAGTAATAAGAGATCATCTGTTTGAATTCTCTATATATTTCACAGGAAAGATTAGGCTTGTCCATATTTTCACCTGACAGTTATGAGTGCATAAGGATATAAAAAGATTATCCTTCATAATAGGATTGTAGATAGGAGACTAATTTCAATTAATGTGCTAATTATTTTTTTCTAATTATGGCCATTAGCTGCTGATGATCTTTAAAAGCCATAATATAGTCTTTACTATATTTGTCTACTTAACCAACCACCCTTGCACTTGTCCAAAAAAACTCCAGAACTGAAAATGAATGGTACATAAATTGGAACCCTGCCTCTCTGCATAAAAAAGAAAATATTTCCTTAATATTAATATTTTTGGTACTCCAAGCACAGGGAAGGTCCTGGAATTAAAATAAGATTTCCAAAAATGAAGAAGTCATTTAACAGATTGAGCTGTGTTATGGAAAAGACTTTTGTGTATCACAGAAACTTCTTTTGGTTCCTGAGCTTATTTATGTAATGTTCAGTTTATTTAAGTGAATTATAAAATTTGGTAACATCTGTACCTTTTTATGTTGCTAGATTGCATTCTTAATTTATTTAATAAATCTTTATTGAATACATACAAGTTCAAATATTTGATTTTTCATTTCAGATAAAATCTTCTACCTGTAGTTTAGACAGTTTAGAAATTAATATTCTATTTAATTTTTGAAATCTTCTTAATATGATAGTGGTTTATGATATACATAAACTAAAAAAATAAACATACAATATTTCTTATTCAGACATGAGAAGAAGGATGGGGTATTTCAGACATAAAAACTTCATTCTCTAAATTATGACATCTGTACTTTAAGCGCCTCTGTAAAGAGGACCGTCTTCTGGGGGAGATAGTTCAGAGGAGGGAAACAGGATCTATCAGAAAAGCTGTTTACAGTAAAACATTTTGACAGCTCGAGTAATTAAACGTGTTTCCCAGGTGCAAAGCAGTATCTTAAATGCCCCTCTGGCTATAATAGAACGCAGATTTATCCTTCAGAAAAAGAAAAAAAAAAGTCTACTGTGAAAACAAGTTAAAAGGAAAGGACATCTAGCTAAAATAATTTTCCAAAATATTAGTAATTTAGTTAAGACATGTAAAAGAACAAAACAGTTTTGCTTACATTAACACTGAAAACAGTTTTTTAAATGTTTTGGGAGAAAAAAAAGAGATGTCAATTTAAGTGATAGATTTCTTTCTAAGCATGTGTATACTTGCCTCCATAAAGCCATGAATTAGTAGAAGTGACACAAAAATATTCATACCAGCCCATTCTCTAGAATCTGATTGTATATGTTTTTAAAAATAATTTGTCAAGCCATTTGCTTCTCCTATGTAGATGAATTTAATATACTGACCATGGCACCTATGCTAAAGGTAAGAATTTCAAAAGGAAGAAGAGGTAAAATTTAATGATACATAGACAACTGAATTGATTGATTAGAATTCTATTCTTTTAGTCAAATGCCATTGTATAGCTTATTTAGTAAAGGATTTATTGTTAGCTGTGCAATAAGAATTTAATAACTGTTTAATGAATGAACAAACAGAGCAAAAAGATGTTAGGGATTCATAAGGAATTATGGTTTTCTTTGTATTCTCATGTTTCACTCTTCCATTAAGGAGGATTTCTAAAAATAATCCCTTTATTTAGGCATGTCATGTTTGAGAAATATGCTTTTGTATTTTTAAAATATACTGGACATTACAAGAGTTATGCCTTAAATAAATATTTAGTAAATGCCTATAATGTATGCATTTCATTAGCATGTGTGGTAATCGCTTCAACAATTGTGTTTTCTGCATGCATGTGTGTGCACGCACAGAGAGAGGAAAAAAAACTAGAAGAGTTTGGCTTATTCTATTTTATTTCACTATTAACCATGGCCAACACTTATTGAGCACAGTGAGCATATAGGAAGTGAGGTACTATCATATATATTTTTAAAACATTGGCTCATTTAATCTTCCAAATAACACTATAAGAGAGTTCGTATTTTTATCTCATTTTTATGAGAAAACTGAGAACCATAGAGATAAAGCAAATTGCCCAAGATTACATAATACTAGAGCTGGGATTTGTAACCAAACATCCTAACTCCAGAGACAAGGGTTTTGACCACCACAAGACAGTGCTGCATGACTTACTTAATGGTAGTAATGGCACAGAAAAGGTAGATTAGCTTACACCATAATTGTGACAGTTTATGGAAAAAGGGCTAGGGAGTCATGAAAGAGGAAAGAAAAGTTTGAGCGCTCAATAAAACTCCAAAACCCTGGTGCCTGATGCTTGTAAAGCACCATAATAACTGCTAAAGAAAACGCCCTACTGAGGATTTTGAAATAGCAGATGGTTGACCTGATTTTTTTAAACTTTTATTTTACATTAAGTGGGTACACGTGCAGGTTTGGTACCTGGGTAACACTGCATGATGCTGAGGTTTAGGGTATGAGTGAGCCCTTCACCCAGGTACTGCGAATAGAACACAACAGTTAGTTTTTTAAGCCTGCCCTCTCTCCTCCCTTCCAGCTCCAGAGTCCCCAGTGTCTATTATTGCCATCTTTATGTACATGTGCAACCGAGTTTTATCTCCCATTTGTAAGTGAGAACATGATGATATTTGGTTTTCTCTTTCTGTCAATTGCTTAGGATAATGGCCTCCAACTGCATTGATGTTGCTGCAAAGGACATGATTTTATTCTTTTTTATGTCTGTGTAGTATTCCATGATATATATTTCCCACATTTTCTTTATTCGGTCCACCATTGATGGGCACCTGTGTTGATTCCATGCTTTGCTGCTGTGAATAGTCCTGCAATGAACATGCAAGTGCATGTGTCTTTTTGGTAGAACAATTTGTTTTCTTTTTTTTTTTTTTTTTGAAACCAAGTCTAACTCTGTTGTCCCAGCTGGAGTGCAGTGGCACGATCTCGGCTCACTGCAAGCTCCACCTCCTGGGTTCATGCCATTCTCCTGCCTCAGTCTCCCAAGCAGCTGGGACCACAGACGCCTGCCACCACGCCTGGCTAATTTTTTTTTTTTTTTTTTTTTTTTTGTATTTTTTAGTAGAGATGGGGTTTCACCATGCTAGCCAGGATGGTCTCAATCTCCTGACCTCTTGTTTTCTTTTGGATATACACCCAGTAAAGGGATTGCTGGGTCAAATGATAGTTCTAAGCTCCTTGAAAAATCACCAAATTTCTTTCCACAGTGTGACTGAACTAATTTGCATGTCCACCAACAATATACAAGCATTTCTTTTTCTCCACGCCCTCACCAACATCTGTTATCTTTGACTTTTTAATAATAGCTATTCTGTCTTGTGTCAGATGATACCTCATTGTAGTTTTGATTTGCATTTTTCTTATGATTAGTGATGTGGAGCACTTTTTTGTGTGTTTGTTGGCTGCTTCTGTGTCTTTTTTTTTTCTTTTTTTAAGTATCTGTTCATGTCCTTAGCCCATCTTCTAATGGAGTTATTTGTTTTTTGCTTATTGATTTAAGTTTCTTATAGATTCTGGATATTAGACCTTTGTTGGATGCATAGTTTAAGCATATCTTCTTCCATTCTGCAGGTTGTCTGTTTACTTCGTTGATAGTTTTCATTGCTGTACAGAATCTCTTTCATCTAATTGGGTCCCACCTGTCAACTTTTGTTTTCATTGCAATTGATTTTGAGGACTTAGTCTTACATTCCTTGCCAAGGCCGATGTGAAGAATGGCGTTTCCTAGGTTTTCTAGGAATTTTATAGCTTGAGGATTTACATTTCAATTTTTAATACATCTTGAGTTAATTTTTGTATATGGTAAAAGGTAGGAGTCCAGTGTCATTCTTCTGCATATGGCTCGCCAGCTATCCCAGCACCATTTATGGGATAGAGAGTCCTTCCCACATTGCTTATTTTTGTTGACTTTTTAAAAGATCAGATGGCTGTAGGTGTGCAGCTTTATTTCTAGGGTTTTTATTCTGTTCCATTGGTCTATGTGCCTCTTTTTGAACCAGTAACATGCCATTTTGGTTACTGTAAACTTAAAGTGTAAATAAGTGTGTGTCAGTGGATGGTGGCAGTTTCTGTGTTGCTGACAGAACAAACTGTATGTAACTGGAAATCGCCTGGGTTGTTCAGATAGTGTAAATCTGAACACCTACTATGTGTTATGCACTGCTCTAAGTGCATTACATGAATTAACCATTTAAGTCCACTCAAGAGCCTTATGAGATAAGCATTATTAATATTCTTATTTTACATATGGGGAAACTGAGGCACAGAATTCACATGGTTACAAATTGATGAGAGCAGTATTTGATCTCAGGGAGTCACTCCAGGCCTTCACGTTTAACAATTTCCAGTTGCTGCCTCTCAAGCATCTCTATCTCTTTAGGGTAAGAAAGTATTTAGTGACACAGCAAAGAGATCTTGAAAGTTTCTTCTACCTTAAAATAATACCCAAAAGATTAGAATACTCATATATTTCATGTGTATGCTTTTTCTACCAAATACTATTTTCTGTTGACTTCTATGACCTGCTCACTGTAAAATCAATATTATAGTCAAAGAGGTAAAAATATTCTGTAAGACATTTCAACATGAACACCTGTTTTTCATCTTCTAAAATATATGTTTAAATAAAAAATAAGTGAAGGGGGAAATAGACCTTATTTTAAAACTATATTTACTGTGTACTATTAAGCTAAAAGAATCCTGTGGGTTATCAGGAATACTCACAGTAAACCATTCTGCCCCAGCCCTGTGGTAAAGTTTCTAAGCCTTCTTGACAGTTGAGCCTCAAATATCGGGTATCAAATTCCCTCCAGAACCTTTCCGCTGCTTATTTGATCGCCCAGCTGACCCAAAGTTCAACATTTTTAAATCTCTTAAGTCTGTTTTTACCTAAGGGCATAGAGAGGAAACGGCTTTAATTTATTCCTCTTCTTGCTACCGTGCCCCCATAATATGCTCTCCTAGCTGCACACAATCATTTTATCTTCTCATTGAAAGTCAAGGAGGCTGCAAAGCCATTTAGCGTAACAAGAGCAGGTGGTACCAGGTGTTAGAATACGAGACTCCATTACTTTGGGAAAAGGTACGAATAACCCAGGAAGGGTTCTTTGGTCCAGAGAGCATCTGGACTAATAAGGAATAGAGGTCTCAATAAGGGTGGCAATTTTTGTTTTCAGAATGAATAATCTTTCTAACATACATAGCTTTCTCAATGCATCTGTTTATGTTTTTCTTCTTTAAAAAATGTCTCAAAGGGACTTGATTTTCTTACTTGCTAAACATTAAACATATGGTTTTGCAAAAATGGTCTTTGAATTGATTAATATATCCTTGACCCAGGTAATACAAGTTGCAAACACCATGAATCTCACTATATAAATTCTATACTTCTGTTTCTGAGAAATTTTTGAGGATTGGCAGTGACTTCTAATCAAATGAAACAAGAGTTCATGAGGTTCCCAAGAGCAGTGTCTGGCACATATATGGTGCCAAATGAATGGGCAATATTAATTTAAAAATAATAACTATTAATTCAATGCTTTCTATGAGCTGAGGGATGCATACGAATATGTTTTTGATAAACTTCCCAATATACATATTATATCTCTATTTATAGATGCATAAATTGAGGCTCAGAGAAATTAAGTAACTGACAGCCAGTTAAGTCTAAGCTGGTCTATTCCGATTCCTATGGTCCTGGTTGCATTTTAGTTGCCTGATACGGCAGAAATTCCGCTAAGATATGCAAATAACATATAGTGTTCAGTAGTCAGCCTTCTCAGATAGAATGGAAGCTTTTTTTCCTTTAATGAAAAAGTTCTAAACCCTTATCCCACTTTGCAGAATAAGACTGCATTCCTCTTAATGACACACAAAAAAATCTCACTCGTTAACATTCATCATGATACCTGTGGATGATCCCTTGGAGGGCATCAGAGGAGGGACAATGTACTCTTCTCTGCCTACATTTAGCGTTAAAGGAGACATGCTGATTATCTGTGAAAGCATGATTAGGATAAGCAATATAATAGAGGTAACCAGTAAAGTTCTACGGGAGATATTAAGGCATAGAAAACACTTGATTCTGCCAAATGGGATCAATGAATAATTGCAAAAGAAGTGATATTTGAGTTGAGTATTGAAGGATAAATGGAAATTTGACAGGTTAGAGAAGGTGAAGAAAATAATCGGGTTTTATGCATTCAAAACATATTTAGGTACTAAAGATATAATGATGAAAAACGCCATAGTCTCATCTTAGTGGGAGATATCACAATCTAATGAGAGACAGATATTTAGATGACCTGGTGTATATCAAGATGCAAAATACGACTCTTTTGAGTCAGTTTACTCTGCAGCTCAAAGGCCAAGAACAAGTACTTCCACATTTTGACATTATGTACTAGACTGTGAAGAAAATGATAAGAATCTATAAAATTAGATCTGCTAGCGTTAAGGAATTAAGGATTGACAAACTCCTGGTGGGAGGGGAGAGAGACAGACAGAGAGAGGGAGAAACAAAGAGGAGAGAGAGGGAGGGAATGTGGGCTTAGGAGGAGAGAATGGTACTGAAATGTCAAGAAGGAGGGATTTCTTTAGAGACAATTGCATAGTATTTTGTATCTTCTTTTTCTGCCAAACAATCAAATGTCCCCTAGAGCTTAAGGTCTAGAATCTGACTCTTGCTAAGAGAGTCTAAGGGGAAGAGACTGAGGCTACAGTTGCCCCTGCCTGACAGCTGAAGTCATCCCATGAGGGAGCTCATTGAAGCTATCAAAAAGCGATACAGTGGAAAGCAGCAGAGAAGAAGGCTCAGCAGCAGGGAGATGGCTGCACCTGAGGAAGGAGTAATGTGTCAGGGAGAGGCATGTGTTTGTCCTGGCAATTGCAGCTGAACTTTCCTGGGGAGGAGGAGTGTGCCATTTAGAAATCCCAAAAAAGGCACCCATGAGATAAAAACAAAAAGAACAGCAATTATGTTTCTGCAACGAAAGTCAAATGATAACTGTAATGTATCATCCATTTTTGACTCTTCCTGGGCTTAAACGTATTGTAGTCAGAACACTGCAGGAGTGGCCAGTGGGATAGAGAAAAGTCTGTTACCCTGCAGGTTCATGCCATCCTGTCTCATGGCCAACTTCCAGATCTGAAACCTTGCATCCCTAGGGTAGGGGTGACAGGAGAAACTTTAATTTGAATAAAGTTTAGAGTTCTGGTTATTGGTATGGATTGGACATTTTAAATATTGAAATGAGGCACTTATAAACAAAGACATTGGCAAGAATATAAATAGATCACAGAGCCTTAATCAGAAACAAAATTTAGAGCATTTAGTGCCTACAGTCATATAACCCCACATGCAAATAAAATGACCATGGAAGATTTGACAAAATCCTAATGTCTTCCAAGAACGAACTGCAAATTTTTCTGTGACTATTTCCCTAAATATTCTCTCCATTAATTGAATATAGATCAATAGTATGGAGTGGTGAGCTGAAAGTCTTAGTCTTTGACCAGTAGAGTACATCTTTTGACTAGGGCTTTCTTCTGACGGAGAGCAGATGTGCTGTTCTTACTGGTGCCATGAGGCAGTTACATAGTGGTTTAGGCTTCAGTCTTCCCAGCCTTGAACATGTGCAAGAATCATCTGGGTATCTTGTTACCTTGCAGGTTCCAATCAATGGGTCTGGGGTGGGGCCCAAGAATCTGCATTTCTGATATGTTCTGAGGGGAAGCCAACATTGAAGACTTTAGAACTCTTCATTTTGGGAGCCAGACACTCTTCTCTTCAGTCTTCTAATTGTTCTCCTAAAAATTAACCAATTTTATCAGCCCATTTTTTAATGGGTTCAGTTATGACCTTTCTGAGTTTTGCCCTCATTTACCAGGATCTTATTTGAGAACATAGGAATTATAAGAGCTTAACCTATTCACCCACTGACTCCGCTTCTTTAAAAAATAAGTCGGTTTTGGTTTCTTTATCTCTGAAAAAACTGAAAAAATTCTAGGTTTATGAAGAAGCAAGAGAAGCTGAGATTTTTCCATCACTTCAAAAGAGAACCAGAGATTATTAAAATCACTGTAGGACAATTTAATTACCTTGCAGGGCTAAGGCAATGATGTTGTTTCTAAATTTTTATAGACTTCTCCCTGAACCTGAACCTGAAGAACCTGCCTCACTTCAACTATTCTCACCTTCCACTCAGTGAAAGTGGCATTGCCTTTGACTCTCAAACTCCTTTCGTCATAATTCAGTGCTACTTTCCCTAGGAATGGTCCATAATTACTCTTATCCCATTGATTTATTAAGAGCTCCACTCCAGTGCCGGAGACTTGGAACTGGAAGCCAGCAGACTCCCTGACTCCTAGAAAATGACTGGGCATCTCTCACTTGATGATGGTTGAAACAGTTTGGGAGTTTAAGGACAAGCTATTCAATCAGAATTTAGGGCATTTTCACAATGCCAAGACTACACACACACACACACACACACACACAGAATCCATGACTGAGATGCCCCTCTGCTAAAATATAGGGATTGAGATCATAAAGCGAAGATTGAATGTACCAGATGAATAAGCCTTTTTCATTCATCTGAAAAAGATCTGCATTTTGAAAGGTTATATTTCTTTATGTTCAGAGTCACAGACTGATTTATTGATTTATTTATTTGGGCATAGCCCTAAACCCAAGATATTTTTTCTGAGCAAAGGGTAAATGGGCCACACCTTTCTCTGTCAGTCTCAGAAAAAACCCAGTTCAAATACCTCAGCTCATATAACAGGAATTTGTTTTTTTTTTTTTTCTAGTTGGGATTCAGGTCCCTGCTAAATTAGATGTGATTTGCTTTAACATGTCCATAACCTGCTGCCAAAGTGCATGCTACCTTTTTGGATGTCTGGCCACATTTTGAAGATCTTTTAACCTTTATTTGTACTTTCAAGTTAATTATTTCTGGGGAGCTAAATGCCAAGATTGGCAGCCATTCGAGTAGGACACGACCTGAAGCCAATGAGAAGTAAAAGAATTATTTTCCTCTAGGAATAAAATGTAGCTTGAGGATTTAATCTAGAGGAAACCTTATACATATTTCCAACATGGACGTCAACACCATTGGTTGAATAATAGTTTCTTTTGCTGCCTGAGGTTAACTAGCCTGAGTTTGGTAAAAGGTCATCCTTTTCACCATACTATAACCTTTAGCATAGACTTTTCTGGAACCATTTTCCACTCCTAGCTCCTTTCTAACACTAAGGATTTGAAAGAAAATGAGGGGAAGGAAGAAACTTTCAAATCATATTAAGAATCTTTAGTTCTCCAAAGATATTTTATCATCTTTATGCTACACACCAGTTTACTTTATTCACATATTCCAATGTGTGAACATTTGTTTTATGTAAAAAACTCATGTTCTTACATAATGTGTTGCTAATATTTATGTTTGAAAGGTTCGCTAAGAAAATATTTTAAAATGAATATTTGCCTAGTAAAGTTTGTTCATTTGGGGTTTTGTTTTGTTTCTTTAAGCAGCAAATGAATCATTACATGGAATTCTAATGCTTCCCTGGTAGAAGGTGGAGTGTGGGAGAGGCTCAGCACCCATCCTCTGTGCCCTTCATTTTCCTCCCATCCTGGGGAACCTCTAAGGCAAGTCTTTTGTATTCTCCTCCAGAGGCTCTGTACAAGACAGTTCAAAACCCTTGCCCTGATACACATATCATATGAATCCAAAATCATTTCTGCATCGGGTTACAGGAATATTTCTGTTGGTGAAGTTAGACAAATTTGTGTTGTTACATGTGAGCTGTAATAATTCAATGAACAAAAGGCGGTTCTAGAGTATGTCATTTTTAAAGTTTGTCAGTTTTTGCATTTGGCACATTGCAAGCTAATGAAAATTGCTGCTACTTTAGGAGAAATAATCAATGAGGGATGTTTATTACAATGACAAAATGTAAGGAACACATTAAGGCAAGCTATTTCTCACATTTCCATTCTTTCAAAATTCATTGCCTTTTCATGCATCCGTTCTCATTTCTACAGAAACTGATTTGTAGTTTCAAAATAATAAATATTCATCTCATATGGATTTTAAAGGTGACTGATTTGTAAAATCAATAACTGTCTTTTGCCAGCTCATGGACTGACATGATTGCCTTCATTTTCAAACATAAAACGATTGCATTAAAATAACATTAAGAGACAAACATCGACTGACACAGGAAGAGAAATTCTTAAATGAAAATTGCTCCAGCCAGCTTTAATCAGTTCTGATCATGCTTTTTATTATAGTGCAAATGGGCTCTATTAAAAGGAAAGCCAATTCCAGACGATGATGCAAATAATTATAGCTGCCTTTAGCCTCTAGTTAGTGGTATTAACTAATGGTTTCAAAATATGAGATTTATTTTAGAAAGAACATTTTCCTTTAACAATGAAATGGGAAATTGGGCTTTGTCTATCTAATGCCAAATATACAGATAAAACTGAAAAGAAATTAGTCTTTTTTTGGAATTTCAAAATATAGCAACTATTGACTAAATTACTTAACATGGATAAACTTAAAGTTCATTAGTTCAGCAATACCCAGACTAGCTATGGCTCTATGTTCCACTAAGTGTGAGAAATTCTGTATACTCTCTTTACCCTGCCCCTTTCTACCATTTGAGATTATAATATGTGTTCACACATTAAAGGCCCTGAGAAAATTTTCAATAAAGATCTATGTCCATCTTGTTTTTCCTCTACCTTCCTCCAGTCAGTTTGAACATGAAATGTTTTTAAGACATATAAGTTAATATTCTATCTTACAGCAATGTGGAGTATTCCCATTTCAGAAATTCTGAATGAATTTATCAACTAGGGCTCTATTTTTTAATAGGTAGTGATATACAAATCAAATATCCAGCCACTCAGTCATAAAATTACAATTATGGAATCAAAAGTTCTAAGTCAAAGCAATAATTTAAACACAAGTATAGGCAAACATATAAATATTGTGTCTAAAAACATTGATCATTGAAACATTTCTCTGGAAATACTTGATTCTTCACTTTTATGAGATCTAATGAAACTTAAATCAGCTTGTTCTCAATGCTGCCCTTCTTAGCATTGATACACTAATTCATTTAGCTTATATATATTTCTATTATTTCTTATGTTGCAGAAAGCTCCTTTTTTTTTTTTTTTGCCTTTGTCTCCCAGTAGCAGGTATGGAAATGTGTTATTCAGTTGTCCCTTCAAGAAAACAATTGTTCAGCTGTAAATGGTGTAGTGAGCTGACAGCCTCCAGCTGTTCCCTCTGCAGGATCTGCCTCAGCTTTTAAGCCAAGGCCATGCTTTTCCTGGGCAGTGCCTAGTGCTCTAGCTCTGCAGGAGGAGTAGACCTGGTCATTTCTGTGCATGCAAGATTCCTGTAACAGGCAATCTTTGCTCTGGAGCTCCCCCATTTTGTTGACCAAGATTCTGTCAGGTCTGCATCATGACCTAAAGCTTTCCCTGCCCAGACCTGCTTCCTCCTCCTTCTCCTATTTTTTGCAGGCATTACCTCCAATAAATCTCTCACACTCGTAACTCTGGCTCAGTATATGCTGCCAAAAGGATCCTACTGACATTTCCTTTTTAGCTTCTAAGACACTTTAGAGACAGAGTCGTGTCTTTAGCATTGCATTCCAACTATCTCTCAAAAAAGGCTTAAATTAACCTCCATAATCAGGTAAATTTTCAGTATAATTAGTTAGATATAGCTATAGATGCTGATGTACATGCCACATTTGAATTTTTTTTTACCTGTGTTGGGTATATATGAGTGCATGAGTGCGTGCTGTTCAGAAATTAGTAGAAGATATTGTGTGAAAGAGTTAAATTCGTTGCGATACAGGCTAAATTTTGCCCCCGTTTCTCAAAAGATTTCTAATCTGGATAACTCTAACCTAGGAAATTTAGTCCTAACATCATCTATGAGTTCAGGTTATTAGAATATTAGGGTCCATCTGTACAAGTGGAAACCATTTTAGGTATTTTAATTGAAAAGACAGATTTTGAAAAGGCATCATAAAAGATTAATTCAACACTTGTGTGCATAATAGATAGAAAGAGCAAAGACTTAAAGCAGAATCATTCTAGGAGGCAATTACAGCAATCATTTTGGATCATCATCATCAAACAGATACTGGCTGATGCCTACAACATGCCAAATATTTTACATACATTTACATGTTTAATCTTCAGAAAAAAAGCCTGAAGTATAGATAGTAAAGATAAGGGAAGAAAGTTTGAAAAAGAAAATTTGTCTACATTCTTTCTGGTAGAAAGTCAGTAAGTGAAAAGTTGAACCTGGATCTACTTTACTCCAAAACCTACAGTCTTTCTGGGATATCTAACTGCCTCCTATGGAGAAATAAGGGTTCCTCTAAGACTAGAATTGTTTTTAATGACTTTGTCTAAGTGAAAAAACAGAAAGCATCACTCTGGGACATGTGCTTCAGAACAGATGGGTAAAGAAAGACAAGGCATGCTCTGATGGAAAATGTGAATACAAATGAGCAAGAGGTCATTGCCAAGAAGTCTGGAAAACTAGAAAAATGAAAGTCCGTATAGGGAGCTACATCATGGTGCTTAAAGAAGGCAACATTTGGGTTAAAAATGCTACAATAAATAAATCAAGGTCAGAGACAAAGAAGTCAAAGCAAGAATATAATAGGAAGTCCAGTAAATATATCAAGTTCAGTCTTCAGAGAAATCTTCTAAAAGAGGGGTCAAGCACATCATGGCCCATAGACCAAATTTGGCCTGCTATCTGTTTTTGCAAATAAAATCTTACTGAAACACAGCCATACCCATTAATTTACTTATTGTCTATGGATGCTTTCATATGACAACAACAGTAGAGTTGAGCACTTGCAATGGAGACAATTTGGCCCACAAAGTCTGAAATATTTACTTCTGACCATTTACAGAAAAAGTTTGCTGACGCTTATTCTAAAAGGCTTTTGTAACTGGACTTGTGATAATAGATATAAAGTAAGGGTTTGCTAAATATTATCTGTAAAGGGCCAGATAGTAAACATTTTAGGCTTTGGAATAACAAATGATCTCCACTGTATAATCCTCATTTTCTGTTTGTTTGCTTCTTTCCAATCATTTAAAAATATAAAGCCATTCTTAGTTCGTGGGCAAACATAACACAACCTGCAGCCCAAATTTGTTCTCTAAGCCATTATTTGCTGATTCTTCCTTTTAGTTTTAATTTTGTGGGTGCATAGTAGGTATATATATTTATGAGGTACATGCAGTGTTTTGATACAGGGATACAATGTTTCATAAATCACATCAGGGTAATTGGATTATCCATCATCTCAAGCATTTACCACTTATTTGTATTAGGAACATTTCAGTTTTACTCTTTAAGTTATTTTAAACATACAATAAATCATTTTTGGCTATAGTCACCCTGTTATAGAATCAAATGCTAGATCTTATTCATTCTATCTAATTATGTTATTACACCCATTAACCAACCCCATCTTTTCCCATCTCTGCACTGTCCTTCCCAGCTTCTAGTAGCCATCATTTTACTCTGTATCTCTATGAGTTCAATTATTTTAATATTTAGCTCCCACATACGAGTGAGAACATGTGAGCTTTTCCTTTCTGTGCCTGGCTTATTTCACTTAATATCATGTCCTCCAGTTTCATTTATGTTGTTGCAAATGACATGATCTCATTCTTTTTATGGCTGAATAATATTCCACTATGTATATGTACTACGTTTTCTTTATCCATTTATCTGTTGATGGACACTTAGGTTCATTCCATACCTTGGCTATTGTGAACAGTGCTGCAGTAAACATGGGAGAGCAGATATCTTTTTGATACAATGATTTCCTATATTTTGGGTGCATACCTAGCAGTGGGATGGTTGGGTCATATTGTAGTTCTATTTTTAGTTTTTTGAGGAACCTGTATACTGTTCTCCCTAGTATCTGTACTAGTTTACATTCCCACCAGTAGTGTATGAGGGTTTCCCTTTTTCCACATCCTCATCAGCATTCTTTATTGCCTGTCTTTTGGATAAAGGTCATTTTAACTGAGGTGAGAGGATATCCATTGTAGTTCCTATTTGCATTTCTCTGATAATTGATGATGTTAAGGATATTTTCATATATGTATTTGCTGAATATTTATCTAAAAGAAGAAGCTTTCTATCCTCTCCCCTCATTTCATGATTCATATTAAACATAGGCAAGAAATGGGAACCTGCCTTCAATCAGAAAAGCTAAATCTAGCTGGTGCATGTAGCATCTAGAGCTGAGGCAATAAACTAAGAAAATTTTGCCCTTACAAAGCAAATTCTGCTTTTATTTTACTGACCACATACTCTTTAAATGGTTTTCTTTTTAATTAGATTAATTTGACTGTGTTCTACACTGATTTGGAGAAGTAGGTGTAAGAATTGAGACTTTATCGCCACCCCTTAGTTTATGTCCATTCAAAAGTTATTTCCTGTTTTATCTTTGAGACCCTAATATTGCTTCAGCTATATAGGTTTGGAGAATGCAGGAGTCTCAAAATGAGATATAACGCTACATCTTTTGGGAGTAATCAAGTTCTTTCTAGCTTTTGACTCGTATCCCATCTAATTTCTTCAAATATCAGACACAGTTAAGGCTTCTACCCTGAGGTCTACCTTTATGCTCCTTGAACCAGTTGGGGGTACTTATTCTACCAATTATCAGGGGAACCTGCCCCCAATATTTCAACATAGGTTCTTTCTATTTTTCCTAAGTGTCAACCAGATGAAAAATAAAGAGAAAGAGTACAAAGAGAGAAATTTTACAGCTGGGCTTCCAGGGGTGATATCACATATCGGTACGACCATGATGCCCACCTGAGGTTCAAACCAGAAAGTTTTTATTAACAGTTTCAAAAGGGAGTAGGTACAAAGATCACATGCTTCAAAGGGATCACATGCTTCAAAGGGCAAAAAGCAGAACAAAGATCACATGCTTCTGAGGAAACAGGACAAAGGCAAAGCAGAACTCCTGATAAGGGTCTATGTTTAGCAGTGCATGTATTGTCTTGATAAACATCTTAAACAACAGAAAACAGGGTTTGAGAGCAGAGAACCGATCTGACCAAAAATTTACCAGGGTGGAGTTTCCCAACCCTAGTTGACCAAAAATTTACCAGGGTGGAGTTTCCCAACCCTAGTAAGCCTGAGGGAGACCAGGAGAAGCAGACTCCTAGAAACAGGAGACCAGGGTGAATCTCAGTCCTTATCTCCCAGAGCGGCCATTTATAGACCTCCCCCCAGGAATGCGTTCTTTTCCTAGAGTATTCATATTAATATTCCTTGCTAGGAAAAGAGTTTAGTGGTATCTTCGCTACATGCATGTCTGTTTATAGGCTCTCTGCAAGGAGAAAATATGGTTCTTTTGCCCGACCATGCAGGCAGTCAGACCTTATGGTTGTCTTCCCTTGTTCCCTAAAATCACTGTTATTCTGTTCTTTTTCAAGGTGCACTGATTTCATATTGTTCAAATACACTTGTTTTACAATCAATTTGTATAGTTAACACAATTATCACAGTGATCCTGAGATGATGTACATCCTCAGCTTACGAAGATAACAGGATTAAGAGATTAAAGTAAGACAGGCATAAGAAATTATAAAAGTATTATTTGGGAACTGATAAATGTCCATGAAATTTTCGTAATTCATTTTCCTCTGCCGCAGCTCCAGCCGCTCCCTCCGTTTGGGGTCCCTGACTTCCTGCAACAACCAGTCATCGTTCCTGGATCAATGCTCAGTTTTATAATAATAAGGGATGCAGAAAGCCAAGAGAAGTCTTACTTTCTATCACTATCTGATTGCTCTGCCCTTCTTTATGATTCTAATATTATAAAATATGTGTGTATGGTTATACAGCCATATTTTGAATTGATAATTCATCCTGCAATAATGAAAATAATAGCTAAAGTTCATTGAATGCTTTGTGTCACATACCCTGCAAGGTACTTTATTATCTCATTGACTCAACAGAGGACTCGTGTTAAATGAGCACTGTTCTTATCCCTGCTTCACATATGAGTAAACTAAGATTTAGAGAGCAACTAACTCAAAATCAGATAGCTAGCATGTGGCGGCTCTTGGATATGAACTCAAGTCCACCTGACCCGAGAGGCAATCTCTTTCTCTCTGCACTATACTACATTTGTACTGAAGTACAATAGTGCCCTTTGTTACTCTGATACCTTTCCTGAAGAGGTTTTATGACATTTTATAATGACTTTCAAATATCATGAGAAGGAAAAGATATTAAGAGAGCATCTGAAATGTATCAATAACTTTTGGATAGTTTTGAAAACATAAACTTATGAATTATTTTCATTTAGCTGTGTTAATAGAAGTCTCTGGAGGTTAATTGGTTAATTTAAGATATTAGAGAAATGTTCAAAGTATATAATATAGACATAAATTGTTGGATTAAAATGTCTTTTATTATGTAATTAATTTTTTTCAGATCTTTTAAATCTAAGAAACTGGATGTTTCCATACAGAATTTCTATTTTATATGTTGTCCTCACAAAACATAACAAAAATGTTCAAAGACTTATTTGAGAAGGATTGATAAAGATGCTAAAAATGTTAAGAAATTGTCTGAGTTAAATGTGATAAAATTCAGTAAGAACAAATGCAAGGTAGTGCACTTAGGATGGATTAATCCTTCCCCTAAATATAAAATGAAGGTGCATCCTGAAGAATGATACAGGAAAAAAGACTTAAGATCAACAGCAAACCATGCGCTGATCATAAGGATCTAATCATGTAGATTCTTTCAATGAGAATACATTGAAAAAAGTTAGCATAAATGTTTTCCTGCTTTCAGATGTTGAAAACCTCACAAGCAGAAATCTGGTAGTGAGTTAATATCATTGACTGTACAGTATAAATATAACCTTGTAATATATGAGGCATTTTGCTTCATAATTTATATATATTATCTCATTTGATCATCACAGAAAATCTATATTATTCTCATACTTGAAGATGAGTAAACTAAAGCTCAGATAAATATGTGCATATTTTTGCTAAAATGTGATTATCTAAAAGAACTACATTGAAACCATGATAGTCTAATCTTCTTTAGTAATGCCAAAGTATCCATATTTTAAAGTTAAAATATGGCTGTTACACAAATATTGAATGACATGCCAAAGATTTATTAACTTATTAATGACATTACTTTTTAACTTATTTACAAATTATTAATTTATAACTTATTACCATTATTTATTAATGGTAAAGTATTTTGAGAAAGTGGATTTTATAAACATTTTTAAAAGGAATGTTAAAATGAAACTTCTAAGGTAGATACAAAACTAAACAATATCCTGTAGGGCAATAAAAAGACAACCTTTTGGGGTCTACAGATCAACTTGCAACTTCATCAAGTTTGAGCCCTTAAATAACAGTAAATAACAAAGTCAAATACAAGTATATGCGCCAGACACTTAGACAATCTGTGGCTGTTCAGGAGAACCACCTGCCCTGGTTTTTCGGGAACATAGGTGTTTCCCAGACATTGGATTCTTAGAGCTAAAACCAGGAAAGACCCGGGCAACCCAGCATATTTGATCTCACTAACAATGCCCTAGAATGACACTGAAAGAACATGCTACATCCTCCTGACCTTATTTCAAGAAAACATTTTTTTTAACAGTGAGATTGCAATAATGGTATTCTATCTTGATAGTGACTTCAAACCTTGGAAAAGCTAAAAATATATAAAATTTTTGGGTTTACCTTAATTTACATTAAACCCACAAAGAATAAGATTTTTTTCCAGTTATTGATTAAAATGCTGCTGCTCAGGATAGCAAAGTCTCTAAGAGGTGCTGTGGTAGGTTTCTACTATAGTACATTTAACATGGCCTAAATTTGGCCACCAGTGAAGAGCAACACATGAGAGCCTTCTTTACCTACTTGATGTCCATCTTCTCACACTTTGTGTTTGTATGTTTGTGTTAAGCTGCAGTGCAAAGATGACCTGTTTTATAATCATCGCCTCTGATTTAGTTACTATCCTGCATTCAATGGGAGAAATTTACCCAAGCTAAATTAATGGGGCTTTGGTTTTGTTTTTCTTTCTCCTTTTTTCTTTGTAAGAAGAAAAAACCTAAGAGAGATTATCTAACGTCATCAAATTCTGGAATATTGCATATCCACAGTCATCAAACTTATGTTTATCCCCTCTTCTGTGCCTTTTCTCTCCACAAATCCATTACTCCATTCAAATGTGCTCAGTGTTTGGTTTCTCAGGGTGTCATCTTGCAGATTTGAGACTTGATAGTAAGTCCTGGGCAGTAGATGAGGAATGACAAAGGGAGGTAACTGTGCGGATATGTCTGAGAGTAGCTCAACTTTGCAGAACCTAACGACTTTGGGATGGTGCAGAAAAGTCAGATATGAGTTCCTGAGACCCCTAGCAAGGCGGAATTGCACTGTAACGTCTCAGAGCTGACAGACTGGAAGAGGCCCAGCTGTACTTAAACACTTCTCTACCTTCCACCAAACTTGCATAATTCGCTCATCCAGTTAGTTGTGCTGCCACTAACAGACACCACCCCTGTCGGAGATCGGTCTATGGTAATCTGTCTTTTCTTGAACCTGCCCACTATCATCTCACTGCCATATCCAAAATTGCTCCTCAAACACTTTTTCCAAGCCCTCTCGGTAATTTTTCTGAGTGTGGTTATGACAATATACATTTATTCAACTTCTTGCATAATACAATTTGGGTCAAATTGCAGGATGACATCACTTTTTTTTTTTTTTTTTTTTTTTTTTAAGACAGAGTCTTGCTCTGTCGCCCAGGCTAGAGTGCAATGGTGCCATCTTGGCTCACTGCAAGCTCCGCCTCCTGGGTTCACACCATTAGCCTGCCTCAGCCTCCTGAGTAGCTGGGACTACAGGTGCCCGCCACTCCCAGCTAACTTTTTGTATTTTTAGTAGAGACAGGGTTTCACCATGTTAGCCAGGATAGTCTCTATCTCCTGACCTCGTGATCTGCCCGCCTTGGCCTCCCAAAGTGCTGGGATTACAGGCATGAGCCACCGTGCCCAGCCAGGATGACACGACTTCTTAAGAGAACAGTGAAAGAAATCAGAAAAAGAAGAGAAAGTAGAAAGAATTCAGAGAGAAAAAAAAACCTTGCCAATATCCTTCTTTTGAAGACTGGGACTGAAGCAAGGGTGGACTGAGAGTAGAGATAGGTATTATCTACCTGGGAGTCACTTTTCTAACCACAGAAAAAAAGCAATACTAAGGATACTAAGGATTGACACTAAATAGTGTTTGTTTTTGTTGTTTTTGTTTTGTTTTGTTTTTTTATTCTGATCTAGTGCCAGCAGGAGGGAAAAGTAGTAATCTCCTAGGAGCCATTGTCATTGCTGAGGACCAAGAGCAACAAAAAAGGTGTCTGCACAGAAATGCTAAGCCCCAAAATAAGAAACATAGGACATTTCTGCAACCCAAATTCTCACAAATGCACCAGTCTATCCCTAGATCAAGAAAATAACTGAAAGTCTGAAAGGTATCCAGCTGAAGTTCAAGGACAGTTCTTTACTGTAGCTGAGCTGCCCTCCAGCTTTAATGAACTTGAAGGAACCTTGTGTGAAGACGTGACTGACCAGTCTCCCCAAACAGCTGAAGAACAGAACACAAACCATGAAGTGTCTACACTGAGTCCATTTTCCAAGAGGTACCTGAAAAGATTTTAAGGTCAACACAGAAAGTAAACCTACCCAGGCTATTTTTTAGGCTCATACACCTTCCAGGATACATTTTGCACTTGATATTTGGAGTTGCAAACCCTGAATGTTTGAGATAGCATGATGGTATGATATCTAACCTCCTCCAAGGATAACAGCTATAAAGCACAGGGGAAACTGCCTGGTATTCTGGAATCCAACTGTGATAGGGGTAGGGCTGGGGAAGGTGAGGCTTGGAAGACCTTCCTCCTTCCTTCAGGGGTACCAATAATAGGACCTTATTACTCCCATTTCAATTACCAGCCTAGCTACATTAGTCTTGCAGTTTGAAAGACTTCACTCCTAATTCAGGCAGAGGCAAACTTTCAGACCTATTTTCTGGTACCATTGTGACTTGTTTCTTTCTGTCTTTAAAGGTATTTTCTGGGGAAATTGAGAACAAATGTGTCAGAGGCTACTAGACCAATGTCTTTATTTATCTTTAAACTGTTTCATATCATCGTTTTTAATGGGCAAATAGTATTTATACTATTATGTAGACCCAGAAAACTATAAATTGTACTTAAATTAATCTTTGTTCCCAAGACCAGTGTTTTCTTTTATTTCTTTTTTGGTAGCCTCTAATTATTTTCTTTTTTGGTAGCCTCTAAATTAGCCTCTAATTAGGGGAGAATCTGTAAATAAATTATTTTAATAAGTTAAAAAACAAATGCCACTTTAAGGAAAAACTTTAATTGTCTAAATTTTGTCCTTAAGCTTTTGCCAGATATTATGAGGAAAGTGAGACTGAGAGAAAAAAGATGTATTCCAATAAGTCAAAGACTACTACTTAAAGTAGTCCTAGAAAGTCAAAGCTTAAGTGGGGGACATGAACTTCTAATTTAAATCTGTTCCTACTTATTTTTCTCTAGCAGGTCCACATCTTCTGTGTCCTTTGCACATGTTAGTACTAATGCCTATCTGTGCTTTGCTTCTTTTCATTTTCCCGAGTTGGAATCCCATCCTATTTCCACCATCTAGATCTCTCCCCTTTTTTAGAGCCTAACTCCACTCTTCAATGCTCCAAAGAACATTCTCCACTAAATGTCATGAGGCTATAATGGTTCATTTCTTCAATAGTTACCTAATTTATATTACTTAATCTATGCCATTTTTATGTCATACATACATGCATACACACACACAACACACACACACAATTTCTACCCAACAATACAAACAATTTCTTTTTAAAAAGGGACCAATTCTTTTACTTATTTTATATTATTAAAATACCCCTTAAAACAACATACTGTTTTCCACATTGTGGAATAATATATTTAAAATAGAATAGACTTTTCAGATAGCTGGAGTTTTTATTCTGGGAATTCCCAAGTAAGAAAGATGGTTGAAAATACAGAGACAATAGGTATCGTCAGGGAGGTTTCAGTTAATTGGATAAGGTATGGCTCATTTGACTAATTCCTCTTCTCTGAATTCAAGGTTACTTTTATCTTGACTGCTTGAGTTCATGGTATTACTCTTCAAGCAAACTTTAGGAGACTCACAGGACATAAGACTAGATTGCAACTTACAGATTTTCACTTAAGCATAATTTTCACAGCAAAAGAGAAAAATCAGAAGTAGGATGTGGCATGAAGCAAAGATGGCTAGATAGATAAAATGTGCCCTGCTGTCCCTTTTAAAAAGAGAGAGAGAGAGAGAAGAAAACTATCGTAGGGAGGGACAAACGGAAGAGGGAGAATGGTATGGGAATCAGTGAGGGAAAATAATAGATTTCATATCATTTAAAAAAATATTTTGCTAGACAGGAAAAAAAGTCAAGGTTAGTAACAATTCAACCCAAGAAACATAGATGAATGAAATACAATAAATGTTGGACCTGTCTGCTGTCTTGTGATTCCTTCTGCCTGGTTTTGTCTTTCACTATTTTCTCTTAACTAATAACTTCCAAAATCTCAGGGACAAATTCTAATCCTTTGTCTCCAAATGACAAATATAAACATTTCTTCTAGACTTAGGAATCAGAACATTTGTGTTAGAATCCTAACTCTGCAGTTGTAAGTTGTGTCTTTAAATAATTCATTCAACTTATTTGACCTTCAGCTTTGTATTTGTAAAATGGGCATAATAATAGTGCCTAAAGTTGTGAGAATGTTACAAAATACCATGAGAAAATGCCTTGAAAATATAAATCTTTGTGCAAATATAAAGTCTCCTAATTATATTTTAATATGAATATTTCTTTTTTTATATCAAATTCAGTGTTTTAAAACACATTTAATAGCTTACCATCCAGAATTGTATCTTCTTCTTTATATTTTTGATACTGTTAGCTTTCAACTGTTGTCTTATCCAACTGGAATGAAAACTTAGGGTTATCTTTGAATTATTCCCATCTTTAAATATTAACTAACTGCTGCCTGTTATTACTTTGCAACATCGGAGGTGTGAATCTCTTTCCATTTTGACTGTTTTTGCGCCTCTTTTTCTCTAGAAGATTACCTTTGGTGCACTGCTGTGCAGCTCATTCATCTAAACCTCTGCTCCTACCATCTTACCACCCTTACAGATGGTTTCAGTAACTCCTCCATTTAAAGTATAATTTCCTCAATTAGGCCTTATCATCAGCCACAATCTTACTCTGCCTTAGCCTTTCAGAGTGTATTTCCCCTTATGAATCCTCTGGGCCTCCCAAATATTTTATTTCAATCTATCTAGTATATCATGAATAGTGGGTAACAGTGTTATAGGGGATGGTTGGTTGGGCTTAAGGTCCTAAAACCATTAAAATGAATATAGTCGTATGGGTCGAGAAAGCAGCATGCAATTTCATAGCATCAGGGCATTCTTAAGACATCTGGACTATTGCTTGCTATTTTCATTTTGTCCATATACATAAATGGTTCATACAATATTAGTTTTGGTTAAAAAGTAGATTCTAACTAAAACAGTAGACTTATGATGAAAACTAATATGGGAACTTGGATATCTAGAGTTAAAATTCATCCAAATCAAGTAATTATAGTTTTTAATACAATAAAAAACAATTATAAAAAACTAGTCCCTAAACACACACACATACACTGCCCTTTAAAATTGTAATTTTGTTTCTCTGAATAGAATTGAAAAGAACACTTAGCCACATTGTTGTAACATATTGAATCCTATTATTTTTCGGTTACTAACCAATACCAATTTGCACCAAAAGAAAAAGAGTCACAATGGATGAAAAAAAGTAAACAGATGCAAGTTTGATTTTATCACAATTTTAATCCCTCTAACACAATATTTCATTTGTGTGTGTGTGTCAAACACCCACTGAAATCTGTTTGACGGATGTCTTGTTAAAGCGTATAATGCAAGCAAGTCATTGTTAAAGACACCGCAGTCTATCTTGCTATTATCTCTTCCTTCTCTTAAATGGTCACTGGATATGTCAAGTCTACCTCAGAGATGGCTCCAGAATGATGGTTATCTGTCCAGATATAGGCCAAATGAATGTCTATAAGGAATCAAGTCATTTTTCAGAAAATAGCTCTATCCCACCTTCAGCTAATGAAAAGGTCCCAAAGTTTTTCATAGACATGATTACTGACTGGAAATTTTTCAAAGCAAGAATAATCAATAGCGCAAGAGAACCCCAAACTGAGCCTCAAATTTCCTCTGTTGGTAAATGCTAATGTGTGTAATTAGGATATATTTCTGTTAAACTTTGTGCATGATTTGAAGGTCTTAATGATAAGAAGTTCTATTTTGAACAACTATCTATTACTCCTGGATTAGCTGGAGATAGTAGATGCAGTAGATACCCAGTGATGGAGACTGCACAACAGGGTGTCTTCCCTCAGTTACTTTAGGGTCACACAAGAAGATACAGAGTACACAAGTGAAAATGGACATTAAACTTTGTGATAAAATACAAATTGTGTGATGCAAATAGCTGAGTGGTTGTGCATAGCAAACACTGAACAAACAGATAGAAAATGGTTTCCAGGGAGTTGGCCGTATCACTCACCATGGTTGGAAGAGGGTATTGGGGCGCAGTCAACCTTAAAGTTACATGAACACTTTTTAGTTGATGCCAAATGTAATTGAACAATGTTCCTTATGATGTATGAGGCCAACCAAAATAGTACCTCCAGGTTTTCTTTTCCCTTTAATGCAGAAAATTTAATTTGGTAGGAAAATATAGGTCTCCTTTCTTCTTACCTTCTTCCATTTCCTCTCTCCCTCCCTCCCTCCCACCTTTCCTTCCTTCCTTCCTTCTTCCTTCCTTCCTTCCTTCCTTCCTTCCTTCCTTCCTTCCTTCCAAGTCTTAGTACATACATAGAGAGACATTCTGGCCGTTAGTTTTTCATGAAAGTGTTTTATTCCTGAATCATAGGCTGTTTACAGGCATTATACAGCTTGTATATATTTATTTTTAATCATTAGTCCCTTGGGAAATGATACAACATAAGATGTTGGTATGTGGCAGGTATCCTTCTCTCCTCCATTGTTGTCTCTCTCTCTCCCTCTGTGTGTGTGTGTATGTGCCTGCATGTGTGTGTGTTATTTATGAGAAGGATAGACTGCTGCTGTGTTAAATCATCAGATAAAATGTTTTTAAGTAATTTACACAGTATTTCAAAACACAGACCCACAGCCAAGGAAAGCATTCCCTGTTATGATATTGCTGCTTAACAGAAAACTACTAATAGTCTCCCTGAATCCCTGGGTGGTATTAGAAATAAGTCACCACACCTGAGCTAAGAGGACTACATTTAGATGGAGTTATACTAGATTTCAGCCCCTTGTTCCTCAGAGTCAAGGAGAGAGAGAGAAGACAGTAAAATACTGCTTTTCAGTATGTCATTTCAAGTCCTCAGAGTGGGTTTTCCCCAGCTGAGTGAGAATATAAATTAGTCACAGGAGTACCCTGAATCACTGTTTGGTTGGACTAGTTTTTCTAGATGAACACTGTACTGGCTGTGTGGCACAACCTCCTGATTAGTCAGACTGAAATTTCCTTGTGGAAGAGAGAGGAATATGTTTTTCTTGAATCCTATTATTTCTTAACTCCTAGGACAGAGTTCTGCACAGTAAGGGGCTAGCAAATGTACCTATAAGGATAATTATATTAGCTTTTCAGAAGGTAGTTACCAGGACTGTGTGATTTGTGCTTTTCTATATTTTTCCCTTTGTGCTTAGCTTAAATCTATTTGGCAATGTTGGTAGTGACTCTCTTGCATACTGTAAAGCTCTATGAACATTAATCTAGCTAATTTTATTTTATACCACAGCAAATTCTCAAAGCACAATGATGGGCTCAGCTGGGCACAGTGACTCATGCCTATAACCCCAGCACTTTGGGAGGCCAAGGAGGGTAGGTCACCTGAGGTCAGGAGTTCAAACCTGGCCAACATAGTGAAATCCCATTTCTACTAAAAATTAGCTGGGCTTGGTGGTGCCCATAATCCCAGCTACTTGGGAGGCTGAGGCAGGAGAATTTCTTGAACCCCGGGGGGAGAGAGCTTTCAGTGAGAGGAGATCGCACTACTGCACTCCAGCCTGCATCACAAGAGCAAAACTCCGTCTCAAAATAATAAAAATAATAATAATGATCTCATGATACTCATAATAGTGGTACTTTGTGCTCTAAAACTGTCAATTATTCTGTAATATATTTGTAGTAGGTTGAGGAGAGAAGAATTTGGGGAAACACACACAAAAAAAAAAAAGAAAGAAAAGAGGTGACTGAAATTTCAATAGGTCACCCAACATGGTCTGTTCCTTGTAGGAGAAGCTAGTATTGTCATAGAGGAAGACGCAAGACTAGGGAAAAGCAGGAGTCTGGAAATCAAAAGATCTCTGTCCTATTCCCAGTGAGCAGTGCAACTGGAAGAAATTATAGAACTTCTCTATGCTCCATTTTCTATTTTTAAAACATTTTAAAAAAACTTTCTTAGTTATAACACAATCATCTTTTTGAGTATAATTTTTTTCTTCACAAAGTACTAAAGCTACTAGTTATGCTTCCTTTGTGTAAGCCTCAGAACAAGAAAGTTCTGTTAACAGAGCAATCTCTATTATTTTTGCTTTATTTGCCTATAGGATGATATCTTAAAATCTCAAAAGCAGAAAACATAGCTGGGAAATGAACAGCTTATTTAGTCTAACTCATGGGAAATGCAGCTAGCACATGTTGTAAGACTTCTAGAATTTGTTGATTCATGTGAGCATTAAAGATCTTTATTTGATTTTAAAAATGAAACTTTCATTTCAAGCTGCCAAGCAGCGCATTTGCATCCTAGACAAATAAGAGTACTAAAGGTCTTTTCATTGACAGATTATTGGCTGTGCTATGGAAATGAGAAGATTGACTCTGTGAATATTGTATCTTTAGCTGTGATCAACTCATTCTGAAGATGACATGACATGATATGACTGATCATAAAAAACTATTGGTCTATTTTCCATAGTTTGTTGAGTTGCATTAAAAAATAAAGATATATTTCCCATTTAAATTTATTTCCTTTGAAAACTATAATGAATCTTTTCTGCAAAGACAGATCTTAAAAGGTCAGCCATTTTAGCCATTCATGCAGAAGTACATCTCAAATTGGCATCAAATTGGAAAATATTTTAATTATTTCTTGTTTCACAAATAAAAATAATAATCATTGGACTGAGAAAGGTATAAATAATTTCTGATAAACTTTTGCTGAGAAAGCTGTGAGAAATGAAATTATCATGGTAAAACTTACAATACCTGCTTAGATTTCAGACATAAAATAAATTTCCCAATCATCATTTTAAAACAGCTGTGAAATTCATTATAAATAATGTTACAAATTATAAGTGATAATCTTTTTTTCTTTGCAATTGTCGGTGTGTTTATCTCTTGTGAGCCTTCTTTTTTCAAAATTCTATTAGCCCTAAGGAAATGTTTACATTTTGTCAAAAGCTGTTGAGACTAAAGTTTGTGGCTTTTTAACATATACAATGTTAGCATTATTCTTTGTTCACTGAACATCCATAGCTCTCCCTGTGACAGGCTGTCAAGAAATATGTCTCTGAAAAGACAGGTTAGCTCCTCAAAGACAATCACTGATGCAATTCTAAATGATGTGCTACACCCCACCAGAGTGCCTCTTACTGTTCTCGTGTGCAGTGATGTGATGTCTGAACTATCTGTTTGCTCTGCCATAAGATAGCATTAGCAGATGTAATGCGAACAGATCACTCATTTGTAGAAATATTTATGGTAGTGCTTTCAAAGGACCATTCAATCTGCAGTTGCAATTGGTGAAGCATGTAGCAAGGACTGTTTCTAATACCATGTGGGCTAAAATGTCATCCTACGAGGCAGTTAAAATGTGTTAATATGTGTATGTCCAGAGATTAGAAAATACAGACTGTCATATTTGAGCAGATTCAATACATGTGCATTTTCATTAAAATAGAAGTAATCATCTTATGTTGAAAAGGCTGGGTTAAATTGCTTTAACTTAAGAAAAAAGCTTCCCAAACACATACTTTATGCTGCCCATCAAGGAAGCTTTCCATATCTAAAATGCATCTTCTTCTACCTGACAGAGGTTTTTAAATATAATATTGTTTTCTGAGCAGCACTTAAAATCACACTTCACAGCACATGGTTGCAACACATTTAAAAGTGAAACTGAACCAGTCCTACTCTTAAAGGCTGCTGATAAATTTTTCTAGCATAATAGGAAATGCCATAGAAGATGAATTAATTTAACAGATGCACATAAGTGTGATGCTGGCCACAAACAATTGCTTTCATCCCTGGGATGCAGCATTGCATGCTTTCGTTAAACACCTCACTGTGCTCTAATTATTGACAGTCTTTTAGTCCAAAAGCTGCCTGGAAGCAGGTCATAAAACATAATGCCCAGCCAATGGATGCTGGCAGATCTTTGTCAAAAGTTTGGCAAAGGTATCTGAGAAATCTCTGAAAGGATAAGAAGAGAAAGCTAAATGAATTTGACTAAAAGCTAGGGAATACCACAGGGATCTGACTTTTGGACACTTCTTAATATAATACTTTCATTACTTTGGGCTACTTAGCACAGTGATAATTTACTAAATAGAAGCAATTTACTAAAGAGACTCCAGAAATGTAAAAGAATTATTGCACCTCTGGAAAAAGTACATAACATTCCCTCTGAAAAGATGAGACCTGGCATTTCCAATAAAGTTGATTTACTACTTAATGTGCATCTGAAACAGCATGGTGTTGGTTCAGAGAGCAGTTTGCAGCAATTTGATTTACACTAATCAGATGAAATTGTACATTTTCCTGACACCTAAATGAAGTACACATTTTAAAAAATTACTTAAGAAAATAGATATTTGAAATATTTAGTCATTATGATGGAAGCTAGCAGACATTTCACACTTATATTAAATTGATGGCTTCTAGTTGTCTCAAAGATACGTCTTTGTAATCATCCATCTTGTAAGTTTGCTTTTAGAAATAAAATTTCATCCTTCTAATTGCATTTAACCTTATGTCAAAAATATTTTAAATACAGTCCTGTCTCACTTAATAATGAGGATATACTTCTGAGAAACACATCATTGGGCAATTTTGTCATTGTGCAAACATGACAGAGTGTACTTAATAGATGTTATAGCCTGCTAGATATAACCAGGCCATGTGGTATATATAGTCTATTGCTTCTAGGCTATGAGCCTGCATGTCATGTTACTATACAGAATACTGTAGGCAATTATAACACAATTGTAAGTATTTGTGTATCTAAACATAGAAAAGTACAAAAAAAAAATATAGTAGTACAATCTTATGAGACCACCATGATATATACAGTAATGGTGTTATGTGGTGCCTAACTGTATATATAAGAGACATCATGAATAGAATGAGAAAGTCTAGCCAAATAGGAGTTCTAAAAAATTATATAAGAAATGATGCCATTAAGTAGTTTTCTTTAAAGGTGATGGGTGTTTGTGTGAGGGCAGAAATTTTGTAAGGTTTATATTACACATACAGGTACTGAACACCTGCTATATGCTGGTCATGGTCCTAGGTGCTTAAGTTACAAAATTGCACACAACATACTCCTTTTATTTAACAAATGTAACTTTATTATTGGAAATCATTTGGTGTTACAGAATTATGTAAGAGAGCATCCAAACCAGATATGGCATATTAAGGAGATCTCCGAAATCCTGAACTGAGTGGGAAAAACAAAGATGTAGTTGTTTTCTAGGATATGAGTAGGTATGTGTCTGTTTGGGCACAAGGGGCAATGAGCCTGGGGGTGAATCCAGGTAGAAAGTATAGAAAATGTGGCTTGGACAAAAACATGGGTATGTGAACTTGTCCTCCTGATGGGATAGGGAAATTACAGGGCAAGGGGGAGACTCAGACGCAGTTGGGTGGGACTTGGTGAGGTGATGTCACATTACGAAGGACTCATTGACGTGTCAGACACCCAAATCTAACTCTGTGTGTCATGAGGAATTGTAAAAGCCTTTTAAGCAAGGTACTGACATGGTTGTAGTCTTTTAGAATGAGAAATGAAGAAGAATTGAAATGAATACAAAATGGACACAGGGAGATAAATTAGAAGGCTGGTATAGTAAAGGTGAAGACCTCAACTGAGTCAGTCACTGCAGGAGAGAAGATTCTACAGATATTAAAGCACTAGAATCAAATTCAACTCAAGACAAATTCTATGGAGAAGGTGAATGAGAAGGAGGACTCAAATACAAAATCTGGTCTCAGATTTTGCTTTTTTTTTTTTTTTTTTTTTTTTTTTAGATAACATAACTAGAGGAGATATTATTGACCTTAGCCAAAATAAGAGGAGAGAAGGGGTAATTTGGGGGGAAGATAATAAATATATTGTGTTGAATGCTGGCCTGGAGCTTATTAAAGAGATTTGGACTGGGATATGGATTTTAAAGTCACTAGAGTGAAAAAGATTATTGAATTTATGGATGTGGAAGATATCTAGGGAAAATGTGTGAAGAGAAACAGCTCTAGGAAAGCATATTAGGAAAAAACACGCGCATAACTACTATTGAAGGAATGTAAATCTATACAATCAACTTTAAAAACACATCCAGAAAAGGCCAAGGAGAGGAGAATACTTTAAAGAAAAAAGAGAAAGAATTTCAAGAAAGTCAAAGTCATTTAAGATATTTGAGAACTACAGAGAAGTAAATTAACATAAAGATTAAAGAAAGATCACCTAAATAAAGAAGTAGTTTCAAGGAAGAAGCTGAGATGAGAGAGACCTGATGGCAGCATGTAGGGGAAGAAAGAGAGGAGAAAGTAATGCCATGAAGAGGAAGCAAGCAAGAGGAAAAAGAGGGGTATGGCTCCTAGAGATGGCTCCTCCAGGGATGTGGTTGTTTTTAGAAGAGGGACGTTTGAACAAGTTGATTAGGTTGAGAATGCAAATTGTATTAGTCTGTTCTTATGCTGCTAATAAAGACACACCTGAGACTAGGTAAATTATAAATGAAAGAGGTTTAATTGACTCACAGTTCCACGTGGCTAGGAGGACTCACAGTCATGGCAGAAGAGCAAGGGACGTCCTCACATGGCATCAGGAAAGAAGGAAAATGAGCCAGAAGGGAAAGTGGAAACCCCTTATAAAACCATCAGATCTTGTGAAACATTCACTGCCACAGGAACAGTATGGCAGAAATTTTGTAACATTTAGATTACACGTACAGCTACTGAACAGCTGCTATATGTCAGTTGGCTGAGTAGTACTCCATTGTGTATGTATGCCACATTTTAAAAATCCATTCATCTCGTTAGACACTTAGGTTTCCATATCTTGACTATTGTGAATAATGCTGCAGTGAACATGGGAGTGCAGACATTTCTTCAGTATACTGATTTCAATTTCTTTGGGTATATACCCAGAAGTTGGATTGCTGGATCATGTGATAATTCTAGGCTTAGTTTTTTGAGGAACCTTTATACTGTTTCCCATGACTGTACTAATTTATGATACCACAATTTCTGCACATCCTTACTGACACTTGTTGTCTTTCATCTTTTAAATAAGACTCAATCTAGTATGAGATGATGCTTCATTGGGGATTTAATTTACATTTCTCTGATGATTAATGATGTTGAGGATATTTTCACACATCTATTTGTCACAGGATCCTTGGTGTATCATTTCACCAGCCAGAAACCTCTGTGGCTGGTGGCACCTTTGCCCAAGTTTGCTCAGACCCACTGGGCTTGTTCTGCCCACTCAGCCTGGCAAGCAGCACTCAGCTTGCACTACTGGCTCAGATCCCACTCCTGCCAAGGGAGAGCTAGAGGTGGAGTGTTGAGGGGTGTGTGAGCGAGCACAGGGTCCTGCCACTGCACACAGCCAGGCATGCCAGATGCAGCGGAGCAGGCAGCTCCAGATGTTGGCACGGGCGCCAGCTCTGTGCAATGCTGCGGCTGGATGCAGATGGACCACAAGCATCTTCTGCTGTGGGCACCTCCATCTGGACAAAGGGGATGCAGTGCTGCCCAGAAGCTTGGAGATGCCAGAAAGCTCAGAACCCCAAAGAAGGTGTCACAGCCCTGGCTCAGGGAGCCCCTAAGTCTGGGCTTCTGGAAGGGCCACAGCTCTTCTTTCCTTCTCATCACCCTCCATGAGGGAGCTGTTTGTGTTAAAGCTCTTTCAGTCCCACCATTCAGTGGGTCCCCAGTTCTTGTCCCATGTCCAGGAAGAATGAGGTATACAGCCAACTGGAGGGTGAGCAAGGTGAAGAAGTGCTTTATTGAGCAACAAAACAGCTCTCAGGAGACCCAAAGTGGGTAGCTCCTTTCTTCAGACAGGTTATCCCAATGAGTGCAGCCTTCAGCAGAGAAGAGACCTGGTATGGGTAGCTCCTATCTGCAGGTAGGTCATCATGATGAGTGTGCAGTCCTCAGTGGAGAGGAAGCCCAAAGTGGGTACCTCCTATCTGCAGGCAGGTTGTCCTGTCGTCTCTGTAGTCTGGCTGAATTTGGGGTTTTTATGCATTTCAGAAGGGAGGAAGTGCATGCTAATTGGTCCATGGGCAGCCATGTGCGGGCCCAGAAAAATCATCATAAATTCTCACTCCCCTCATGGACTCCACCCAGAACTGACAGCCTGGCCCCCAGGGTGCAGGTCATCCCTGGCTTGAAGGTGCAACTTCACCAGGGACACACATCTTTCTGCCCAGAAGCATGTCTGCCTCCTACCATCATCAACCTGCCCTCCACAGCACCCATGGCCCCCAGGCTGTGTTGAAGGACACCTGCAGGCCCATGCCAAGCTGCCCTCAGCCTCCCCTTTGCCTCTCTCCAATGCTCATTGGTGCCCAAAGTCTGGAGGGGGACAAGGTGGCAGGGGCTAGCATGTCAGTGCTGCCCCAAGTGTGTGCACACCAGGTCCAGTCACGGCAATGCCCGGGCTTGGCCTTGACTTTGTCACGAAATTGGAGCAGGTGCAGGGAGCAGAGAGAGTCCCAGCAATAGGAGCAGGCACTTCTGAGCCTTCCAGGGCAGGGGAGCCTCCCAGGCCCCCAAGAGTTCAGGGATGTCTGGGTGCACAGTCACAGCTAGGCAGCTGCAGCTGTGCCCAGGAAGGCAGGGCTCCTCCCTGTTCTGGCTCCCACTGGCTTCCTGGAGCTTGCAGACCCAGCCACGCCTCCTCTGCTGCAGCCAGCGTCTTCACAGTGGCAGCACCACATGAGCCACTGTGGCCATCATTTTGACCATTTGTATGTTTTTTTGTTTTATTTATTTTTTTTTTTTTGTTTTTTGGAGAAATGTCTATTCAGATCCTTTGGTATTTTTAAAATCAGGTAATTTGTTTTCTTCTTATTGAGTATGTTGAGTTTCTTGCATATTTTTGGATATTAGCCCTTTATCCAATGTATGATTTGTCAGTATTTTTCTCCCAATCTGTGGATTGTCTCTTTATTAATTGTTTCCCTTGCTATGCAAAAGCTTTACAGTTTAATGCAATCCCATTTGTCTAATTTTGCTTTCATTGCTTATGTGTTTGGGGTCACATCCAAGAAACATCTGCTAAGACAAGTGTCATGGAGCTTTTCCTCTGTTTTCTAGTAGTTTTATAGTTTTAGCTTTTACAATTAAGTCTTTAATCCATATTGACTTGATTCTAGTGTAATGGGCGACACAGGCGACCATTTTGATTCTTCTTCATGTAGACATCCAGTTTCCCAATACTATTTATTGAAAAGATAATCCTTTCCCTGTTGTATGCTATTGGCACCTTTGTAGAAAATTAATTGACTTTTGCCATGTCGCATAACATGTAAAGAAAGAAAAGAAAAAATAAAATCAATAGACTGTATATGTGTGGGTTTATTTCTGGGCTCTCTAATCTGTTGGCAGATATGTCTGTTTTTATGCCAGTACTGTCCCATTATGATAACTGTAGTTTTATAATATATATATTTTGAAATCCAGTAGTGTAATTTCCCCCCCGCTTTGTTATTTTTGGTCAAGATTGCTTTGGCTATTCAGGATCTGCTGTGGTTTCATAGAAATTTTAGAATTTTATTACTGTGAAAATCACATTGGAATTATGCTAAGGATTGCATTGAATCTGTAGAGTACTTTTGGTATGAACATTTTAACATTTTTTCCAATCCATGAACGTAAAATATCTTTCTATTATTTATATCATCTTTAATTTCTTTAATCAACATTTTATAGTTTTCAGTATGTATATTTTTCACTTTCTTGGTTAAATTTACTCCTAAGTATTTTTGTACTATTGCAAATTAAATTGTTGTCTTATTTTTTCAGATAGTACATTGTTAATGTACAGAAATGCTACTAATTTTAGTATATTGCTTTTGTATTCTGCAAACTTACTAAATTCATTGAATAATTCTAATAATTTCTTGGCGGAGTCTTTAGAATTTTCTATGTATAAGAGCATGTTGTTAGTAAACAGATAATTTCACTTCATTCTTTTCTAGTTAGATGCCTTTTATTTTTTTCCTCTTGTCTAATTGTTGTGGCTAAGACTTCTAGTATTATACTGTGTCACAAAGAAGTGGTGAGAGTAGGTATTCTTGTCTTGTTCTTGACCTTAAAGGAGAAGCCTTCAAATTTTCAGTACTGAATATGGTGTTAGCTATGGGCTTATCATACATGGCCTTTATTGCACAGAGAAATATTCCTTCTATACCTAATTTGTTGAGACTTTTATCATGGAATTATGTTGAATTTTGGCAAATGCTTCTTCTGCATCTATTGAGAAGATCATGTGCTTTGTGTTCTTCATTCTTTTAATATGATGAGTTACATTTATTGATTTGCATGTATTCAACTAACTTTACATTCCAGGGATATGACCAACTTGATTGTACAATTGCATATGGTTTGCTAGTTTGTTTTTTTTTTTTTGAGGTTGAGTCAAATCTCACTCTGTCACCAAGGCTGGAGTACAGTGGTGTGATCTCCTCTCACTGCAACCTCCGCCTCCCGAGTTCAAGCAATTCTCCTCCCTTCAGCCTTCCAAATAGCTGGGATTGCAGGCACGCACCACCACACCAGACTAATTTTTGTATTTTTACTAGAGGTGGGGTTTCACCAGTTGGTCAGGCTGGTCTCAGACTCCTGACTTCATGATGCATTGTCCTCGGCCTCCCAAAGTGCTGAGATCACAGATGTGAAACACAGTGCCTGGCCGGGTTGCTAGTATTTTACTGAGAATTTTTGCATCTATCTTCATCAAGATATTGACCTGTAGTTAAATTTGCTAGCTTTGTTATCAGGGTAATGCTGGCCTCATAAAATTAGCTTTGAAATATTCTCTCCTCTTTAGTTTTATGGAAAAGTTTGAGAAAGATTGGTATTGGTTCTTTAAATGCTCAGTACAATTCAGCTGTGAAGACATCTGCTCACTGTTTTTTTTTTTTTTTTTTTTTTTTTGATGAGATACTTTCAATTATTAATTCAATATCCTCATTAATTATTTGTTCAGATTTCCAATTTATTTATGATTCAGTCTCGGTAGGTTATATGTTTCAGGGAATGTATTCTTTTCTTGTGATTGTCGAGTTTTTTGGCATATAATCATTCATTCATAATCATTCATATTAGTCTCTTATGAGACTTCCTGTATTATCAGTTGTAATGTCTCCTCTTTCATTTCTGCTGCCTTTGGGCTTTGTTTATTCTTATTTTTCTAGTTTTTTGAGATATAATGTTAGGTTGTTTATTTGATTTTTTCATCTTTTTTGATGTAAGCATATATTATTTTAAACTTATAATGTTGAAAGTAGGATATTCAAATTTCCTAGCATTATGTTGCAGTCTGTGTCTCCTTTAGATCTTTTAATATTTGCTTTATATATTTAGGTGCTCTGATGTTGGGCACATATATACTTACAACTGTTGTACGCTCTGGATAAATGGACTCATTTATCACTATTTAATGACCTTCTTTGTCTCTTTTACAGTTTTGACCTAAAGTTTATTTTCTGAAATAAGTGTAGCTACTTTTGCTCTCTTTTTGTCTTCATTTGCATATTTTTTTCCATCCCTTCACTTTTAGACTCTGAGAGTCCTTTAAGTTGAAGTTGAGTCACTGATAAGCAACATATACTTGAATCTTGCTTTTTTATTCATTTAGCCAATGTGGCAATTTTAGCTGCAGTTTTGTAGCCAGAATTACTTTTGGTTTGCAGCATTTTAGCATTGAAAAGATGATGTCTCATTGCTTCAACAAGATGGAGACAACTAAAATATATTGCTACCTCCCTCTTCTCATTCTTCTCACTTACCCTCCATTCCTCTTAACCTCCAACCCACATGGTATTCCTCTAAAGTGATGAATTACAGAAATAAAAGAGTGAAGAAGGGAAAGACCGAAATAAGATTTTAAAAGAAAGAAAAGTAAGACAAGAAAGTAAAAGTAAAGTAAAATGGAGACCCGGGGTGACAAAATAAAATTACACAGAAAGTACGAAAATGATGGTATTTGAAAATAAGCCTTTTGCTTATGTCAGGATACTTATTTTACACCCACAATGCATATTCAACCTAGAAGACAAAGCAGCATGTAATCAAGTCACATGTGGGAAAGGAAGTTGCAGATATTTTTTCAAAATCATTACAGAAAATGTGACTCACGGAGGCCTTACATTTCTACTCCTGTTCAGGATAATCTTTCAAGTCAGAGTAGATAAAAACAATGTTTATTGTTTACAAACTATGTGGGTGAAAAGAGCTAGGAGGATAAGATTCTAATTTCAGAATCCAAATCACAAGCTTTTTGCATTTAATTGTGACAAAATGGAAGGTTTTATTAGGTAGGTGTTTGTAAAGAAAAATTTAAATATGCATTAAGGGATTTTGAAACCCTGATGAGGTAGTTACCTGCTGCATTATTTAGAACACTTGAGACTACAACTACTTCCCTTTTGTGTGCCGCACTGCCACTGGCTGATGTAAGGGCCTCAGAATTTCTCACTTACAAGGTATAGTCGATGAAAATCTTTTATCAAGACAAGTCGCTGAAGTGTGTCATCCCTCTGCTAGGCATCTAAGAGATGATTTTTTCACAAATCATATTAACTCAAAAGTACAATAATAGTAATACTGATTGTAAGTTGCTAAATTTTGCAATGTAATGAATGGCAAGAATATGGCATAGGTCAGTGATGCATATTATGCTTAATTTTGATTGAAGGATTTGCATGTTAGATCTCTGCCTATCTGAATAAAAAGTTGATGAAAATAGAGGCACTAAACATCCTTAGACTTCCATGATTATACTACATTTTTCCATAAAATAAAAGGAAACTTTCAGATGTTTTATAATTACTACAGTGTATTATCAAAATTTTATTATGCAATTAAAACATTAGTTACAACAAATATAAATATGTTCATGTGTTCTTAATTAGAGCACTTTAATAATCACTGTTCACTTGTGTATAAGTTGTTTACATACAACTGGAAGCACTTTATGTGAATTAAATTAATATAAAAGTGGGATTTTAAACTTTTAAATCTATTTTTTTCTATAAATAGAAACTATTACGTGATTAAAATGTATAACCAAAGGGATAAAACTGACACTACGTAACAGTATAACCTGGTGGCTAAGTGTGTGACTCTGGGTTTAGATTCAGACTCCGCTACCCATTATCCATGACACCTGGCACAAGTTGCTTCACCTCTCTGTGCCTCAGTATTCATGTCAGTAAAATAGAAATGCCAATTATAATTAAAACACCTCCTAGGCTTGTTGTAAGGATTAAATGCATTGATGTGTTGTGGCACTTAGAATGGCATCTGACACATAAGTACTGCATGAGTGATAGTGATGAATATCATTATTATTGCTTGATTGTCAAAGGAGCTATTAATCTAAATTATTAAGATGGGGTCTTTAGTAACCTTTCTCAAAAGATCTCAAAAAAATGCCTAGGTAAGCAAAGCAGCCAATCAACAGGAAATTTTTTTGTTTTGTCTTAGAAATGCAAAATAGAAGACTGCCTAATAACTAAGTCAAGTAAATGCAAAGAGTCTCAGACTTTCATGATGAAAGCGTAAAGAAATAACAGTAGAAGTAGAAGAAACAGGAGTCTTCTGAAAAGAAAACTCTTCATATCTCTCCTCCCTGATGAAGTCCCCACCACTTTCTCACTCCTCAAGAAGGAGACCTAATCAGCTAAGGCTGATGAGTCTAATGCGGCTGTCTGGTAACAGTGAGGAATGCAGAAATGCATCCACTGTGCATTAGATCTCTCTTGTAACACAAAGAAGGTACATACCCAAAGCCTATTTTTTTTTAAAAGCAAAACAAATCACTTGCACTCTCTTTTCACTTCCTTCCCACAGCCAATAAGAGTGTGGTAAAATTCTGCTTTAGGGTTTCAGGCATAGGGAACCTTGGGCTATATACTCTAGCCCAGTTTACCAGAGCTATTTTTGGACTTTGGGACAAACAGCCCAGCTGACAGTAAAGTGCTTATCTGTTCCTTGGGCTGTCATTCCTTGCTTGTATATCTCCCTACCAGTGGCTGTGGTCTAGGGTAGGATTGGGCATTCCTGGGTCCTTCCACCTAATCTTATCTAAAAGCATCTGTATCTCAACACAATCTCTAACATCATGTAATAAACGGGGAAAATAAGAAACATAAAGGGAAAGAAACCTGCCCAAGGTTACATGGTTAGTTAACAGTATCTCTGTGGTTTGAAGCCAAGTTTCCTGATTTCCAGTTTAGTATTCAAAAATTGGGTGTAGTAGCCCAAATAAAGTGGAAAAATGCAGAAAATTCCCAACACTTTGAAAACGTTATTTTTAAAATAGACAAGCATACAAACTGTTTTTGTATAGAACTAAGTTCTTAACCATGCTTTATTCTTTCATTCCAAAGTCCTTCTCAGAAAAGCCTCATTTTCTTAGCCAAATTCCCACTTAGGCAATTACATCCTGCTCATATAAACTGTCTTTATATCTCAATTGGACTTAGCACACTTCCGTCTAATTTGTCTTGTTCCCCTAATTGGCTTTGCAGAATTGCTATGTGATCTTCAAATTGCTGAGCTTCCTCTCTGCACTCCAGGGTATCCTTAGAGGGTCATTGAATAAATTACTTTTTTCCCCAGTGTTCTAAATAGTGCCCTAGTGCCCTGAAAGAGTTAATTCACCTCAGAGGTGAGCTATTATTCGCCCAAGAACCAGGATTGTTACTGACCCAAAGGGGGTTATAATCACCTGGGCATATGGCCAATTAGCCACATGCTGGCTTCGCAGACATTCAGTAGTTGCCCAGCCATTGTTCATGCCCCATTGGAAGTGACTCAACCATGGGGAACATGTGACTGTTCAACTGAATCCCAGGTCTCCCCAAAATGAGAAATAAGAAGTATATCTGCCTAAGAATCCCTATTAATACCTGACTTCTGGAGGTTGGTTTTTCTTCACAATTAGCCCTAGGAACTCCTAAATATACAAGTTGGTTCTTCAATGACCGTGCCTAAACAAGATATTAGATTCCCAAAGGAGCATCTCAGGGATTCTGACTGAAGATATGTATTCCTTGTTTCAAATCCTCTTAGAAGACATAATTATAGAGTGTTATTCCATCTTCTGGAGCTGTCCAATAGAAATACAATGTAGGCCACATATTTAGTTTTAAATCTTCTAGCAGTCACAGTAAGAAAAATAAAAATAAATAGGTAAAATTTATTTCAATCATATATCTGATTTAACCCAATATAATCAAAATGGTATCATCTCAGCATGTAATAAATATTAGAATATTATTAACGAGGTATTTTTCATTATTTGTACTAAGTCTTTTGAAGATGGTGTGTTTTACAGTTTGAACCTGTCTCATTTCAGTAGAAGCCACATTTCATGTGGTCAATAACCATATGTGGCTAGTGGCTTCCACGTTGGACAGCACAGCTTTAGAGGTCATCTAAATTGGTCTAGTCTCAGAGAAGACTATATCTTCCTCTCCTCCTTACCTATAATGGGTTTCATTTGCATATTAGTTTTACTTCTTTCTGGGCAAATTCAGATTCCCTGAGCTTGCTCAATTCTTTCCAAGTTTGGTTCTGCATCTTCAGAATGGTCTATAGATGACCAATTTTTCACAAATATTTGCATTATGGGACTTTTGTAGGCTGTTTTTGCCCCAGAATACCAATTCTTGAAATAGAAGAGTGGAAAATGATAGAAGCAGAGCTGTAGTATTTCCAGAAGTATGGAAAATGTAGGAGACAGAATCTTCTTTCCTTTTATTTCTTAATGGTAGAAAGGAAGGGAGAAATACTGAGAAAAATTAAATAAAGTTCAACAGTTCCATGAAACATTAAGAACCTACTAAGGATCCGGCCCTTAATGTGCAAGATGAGCAAGCCATATCATAACAATTTAGAGGCTTACAGTAAAGTAGAGAAGACATCCTCAAGAATGATTTCAATGCCATATAGAAGTGATCAATGAGAGGGAATCATAGACTGCACGTGGGCAAAGTGCATGATATTTTACTTAGCTTGGGATACAAGGATACCTTTCTGGAGGAAAAGAAAATAAGGTAAAAGCTTGGATGCCACACATGACACCTAAAGTTTGTAGATCATGCTATGAGCTCAGACTTACTTCCATAAGTGAGGGAAAGCCATTGGGAGTTCCTAAGGGAGTCACCCAGTTAGGTTTGTGTTTTAGATGGAGCACTCTGACTGCTTTATGGAGGATGAATACATGGAGTGGGAGGAGGGAAAAGGAAGTAGAGCACTCGAATAAAGGGGACAAAGTAGAGGGCTGATACAGAAGTGCAAGTGAGAGACTGAGGACTGCCAAGGGTGAAGGGCTAACCTAAGGTAACGGTAGACATATATAAAGTAAAATTGTCAGTTTTCAATGATTGGTTAGATCTAGCAGATTAGATTTGAAACAGTTAGATAGGGAATTCAGAGAGAAGTCAATTTAGATGTGAAGACAGTAAATTCTATTTTGACAACCTGAATGTGTTGTTCCTGTGCAACACCCACAGGGACTTACATGTGTAGATAGTAAATAATATCTGTAATTTACAGATCATTTAATGAAGTCAAGGAACTTTACATTTGTCATCCCATTTAAAGAACAGAATGACCTTATACAGCAGAAATTATGAGCAATTTTATAAATGTAAACATTCAGGATAAGTGTCACAGTTAGTAAGCTGATTGGGTCACACAGTTAGGAGCCAGGATTCAAACTCCAAGCAATCTGAGCCCATAGGCTTCAATCTTCCTTAAAATGTTGTGCTGTATCCTCTAGTTATAATACCACAGAGTAAAATTAATGAGTAGAGATATCACCCAAGATGAGGGTAAAAAGAGATCTGTGAGTCAAACACTAAATCTTCTATCACTCATAAGAAATCTAGAAGTCTGCTGCTTTTTATAAACATGTAAATATATGATTAATAACTCAATCATTTGCTTACAAGTTTACCATGTTTAGTTTACAATTTAAAGAATAGATTGTTCATAAATTATAACTTTATCAATTAAACACATTTCTCTTTAATAATTTTAGTTTCAAAGTAAAACCTAAGGTGTGATTGTGATAATTTAATTTTAAATATTATATCCTTTTGTAACACATGTTCTGTTAAATATTTACAATATCTAGAATTTCTATTTTTTGCCAAAGTTTGAAAACAAAAAGAACTAATAATATACAAATTTCAAAATATAACTTAAGACAATTTTCAGTCTTGGTAACCTGACTCTATACAATTAGTTGGTTACAGAGGACTATCACTGTAAGGAAAGAAATCTTATCTACCTCCCATCATTCTTGACTTTTTAGTAGTAAGATAAATAAATAATTATTTAAAACATTTAATGTAACTTTCCCATGGAATTATTGTCTACATCTTTTTACATTCATTTTCTGACTCACTAGGATAGCTTTTTGCTTGGTGCTCTAGTTGAACTTGAGTTCTACTCTACTCGATTTACTTTGTGGAAGTGCAAGGTCCCTACTCTGTTCATGACTTCCATTTCTATTTTCTGTACCACAGTCTGTTTAGATTCTGTTGGATGGCCCCTGTTTTTTGTTTGTTTGTTTGTTTTAACCTTTATTTTAGGTTCAAGGGTATATGTGCAGATTTATTATGTAGGTAGACTCATGTCACAGGGGTTTGTTGTACAGATTATTTCATCATACAGATACTAAGCCTACGACCCAATAATTATTTGTTCTGCTCCTGTCCCTCCTCCCACCCTCCACACTCAAGTAGGCTCCAGTATCTGTTGTTCCCTTCTTTGTGTTCATGAGTTCTCATCATTTAGCTCTCACTTATAAGTAATAACACATGATATCAAGTTTTCTGTTCCTACTGCAGTTTGCTAAGGATAATGGCCTCCAGCTCCATTCATGTTCCTGCAAAAAATATGATCTCATTCTTGTTTATGACCACTTACTATTCCATTGTGTATATGTGCTGCATTTTCTTTACCCAATCTGTCATTAATGGGCATTTAGGTTGATTCCATGTTTTTTTCTATTGTAAATAGTACTTCAGTGAACATATGCTTACATGTGTCTTTACAATAGAAAGATTTATATTCCTTTGGGTATATACCCAGTAATGGGATTGCTGGGTTGAATGGTATTTCTGTTTTTAAGTCTTTGAGGAATCACCACACTGCTTTCCACAATGGTTGAACTAATTTATGCTCCCACCAACAGCATAGAAGTATTCTATTTTCTCCAAATAGATTACTGGCTTCCAAGACCTTGCCAGCATCTGTTATATTTTTACTTTTTAGTAATAGCCATTCTGACTGGTGTGAGATGGTCATTGTGATTCTGATTTGCATTTCTCTCAATCTCTCTCAATATCATCAGTGTTATTGAACTTTTTCTCATATGCCTGTTGGTCACATGTATTATTTTTTTTTTCTTTTGAAAAGTGTCCGTTCATGTCCTTTGCCCACATTTTAATGGGGTTGTTTTTTTTTTTTTCTTGTAAATTTAAGTTTCTAATGGATTTTGGATATTAGACCTTTTCAGATGCATTGCTTGCAAATATTTTCTCCCATTCTGTACGTTGTCTGTTTACTCTGTTAATTTTTTTTTTTTTTTCTGTGCAGAAGCTCTTAAGTTTACTTATATCCCATTTGTCAAGTTTTGCTTTTGTTGCAGTTGCTTTTGGCGTCTTTGTCAAAAAATCTTTGTCCATTCCTATGTCCAAAATGGTATTGCCTAGGTTGTCTTCCAAGGTTTTTATAGTTTTTGGCTTTACATTTAAGCCTTTAGTCCATCTTGAGTTGATTTTTGTATATGGTGTAAGAAGGGGATCAGCCACTATGCAGTTATCTCAGCAACATTTATTGAATAGGGAGTCCTTTCCCCATTGCTTATTTTTGTCAGCTTTGTTGAAGATCAGATGGTTGTAGGAGCATACCCTTATTTCTGGGTGCTCTAATCTACTCCATGGTCTATGTGTTTGTATTTGTACCAGTACCATGCTCTTTTGGTTACTGTAGCCCTGTAGTATATTTTGAAGCCAGGTAAGGTGAAGCCTCCAGCTTTGTTCTTTTTGCTTAGGATTGCCTTGGCTATTAGGGCTTTTTTTTGTTTCCATGTGCATTTTAAAATAGTTTTTTTCTAGTTCTCTGAAGAATGTTATTGGTAGTTTGATAGCAATAGCATTGAATCTATAAATTACTTTTGGCAGTTATTTTAATGATATTGATTCTTCCTATCCATGAGCATAGAATGTTTTCTCATTTGTGTCATCTCTGATTTCATTGAGCAGTGGTTTGTAGTTCTCATTGTAGAGAAATTTTACATCCCTGGTTAGCTGTATTCCTAGGTATTTCATGTTTTTTTTTTTTGTGGCAATTGTGAATGGGACTGCATTCTTGATTTGGCTCTCAACTTGACTGTTGTTGGTGAATAGGAATGCTGGTAACTTTTCTACATTGATTTTGTATCCTGAAACATTGCTGAAGTCATTTATCAGTTGCAGGAGCTTTTGGGCCAAGACTATGGGATTGTCTAGATACAGAATCATGTTGTCTGCAAACAGGGATAGTTTGACTTTCTCTCTTCCTATTTGGATGCACTTTATTTCTTTTTCTTGCTGATTTCCCTGTCCAGGACTTCCAATACTATGTTGAATAAGAGTGGTGAGAGAGGGCATCATTGTCTTGTGCCAGTTTTCAAGAGGAATGCTTCCAGCTTTTCCCCATCCAGTATAATATTGGCTGTGGCTATGCACACAAGATAGAAGAACCATAAGAGATGACAAAAGTCTTAGACACATACACCCTCCCAAGACTGAACCAGGAAGAAATTGATTCCATGAACAGATCAATAATAAGCTCCAAAAGTTAATCAATAATACATAGCCTACTGATATGGTTTGGCTGTGTCCCCACCCAAATCTCATCTTGAATTCCTACGTGTCAGTGGGAGGTAATTGAATTATGGAGGCGGGTCTTTCCCATGCTGTCCTTGTGATAGTAAGTCTCACGAGATCTGATGGTTATTATAAGGGGGAGTTTTTCTGCACAAGTCCTCTTCTCTTGTCTGCCTCCATGAGAGATGAGTCTTTCGTCTTCTGCCGTGATTATAAGGCTTCCCCAGCCACGTGGAACTGTAAGTCCAATTAAACCTCTTTCCTTTGTAAATTCTCGAGTCTCAGGTATTTCTTTATCAGCAGTATGAAAACAAATTAATACGCCTACTAACCAAAAATATCCAATGACCAGATGGATTCCCAGCCGAATTCTACCAAACATACAAAGAAGAGCTGGTACCATCTCTGCTAACACTATTCCAAAAAACGAGGAAGAGGGGCTCCCCAACTCATTCTGTGAGGCCAGCATCATCCTGATGCCAAAATTTTGGCAGAGACACAACAATAAATGAAAATTTCAGGCCAATATACTTGATGAACATTGATGCAAAAATCCCCAACAAAATACTGGCAAACTATCTAGCAGCACTCAAAATTGAAGCTACCACCATCAAGTAGGCTGCATTGCCAGTATGCAAGGTTGGTTCAAAATATGCAAATCAATAAATGTGATTCACCACACAAATATAACTAAATACAAAAACCACATGATTATCTCCATAGATTCAGAAAGGCTTTTGACAAAATTCAACATCCCTTTATGTTAAAAGCTCTCAGTAAACTAGGTATTGAAGAAACAAACCTCAAAATAATAAGAGTCATTTATGACAAACCCAGGGTCGCTGTTTAGACACAAAGCAAGGCACTACTTAACACCCAACATCACCACTCATCTGCTTAAGAACTGATTATTGCCCATATGCATTAGTGCTACCCTCACCCACCCTAAATGGCCAGGCTGAAATTCATTTGACAGGACCTTTCAATGTTGTAATTGAACGGGTCTCAGGATCCAGCTCTTGCAACCTGAATCGGCCTCTGAGAAATGTTCACCCATATTTTTAGCTTCCTTCTTTGGGCACCAGCGTGCCACAGAATTCCCAACACAACTCTTAGCAGAAGACATTAATACTTTTATTATGAACTGCTTTTAGTACTCCGGGACTATAATCACAGAGCAGGGTGTCTATTCTATAAAATCTTCCCATTTACAAGCTTTTAGGAAGTATTTAGAAAAGTAAATTCCAAGGTGACAAAATAAATAAACCTATTTTGTTTACTATTAAGCAAAATTTTATTTCCTTTTTCTTTGAAAAAAAATGAAATGTCCTTTAAAATTCACAGCTAGAATCTCTCCAAAAATTCAACTAAGTTATAATTAAGTTGTTCTGAGATTTAACTACAGATAGGGTGATAGGTTGATAAGCTAGGCCTATTTAACACAGTTGTCAAGGCACTTTCTGGCTCTTTCTCTTGTCCTCTCAGTTGTATCAATTAGCCCTCTCAATAACTCATATCTAGTCTTAAGTAGATTCAGAGCCTTTCTATTCATGAAGCCATTCAGGTAGCTGCCCAAGTGACATTTTCTGAAAGAGCCCAGAAAACTGATCTAACTAGAATCATCTCCAGCCAGCCCTCCAATGTATCTGTAATCACCATTAAGTAGTATTTGGAACAAAATCCCGTGACTTACTTAGCTAATAGAGTTGTAATTCATATGCATGAATAACCACATTTGTTAACCTCTTATTGTCACCACAACAACAGTAGAGTGTGTCATTTATTTTTAGAGTAAAAAAACATTTATTGAGTGACTATTGCCCATGCTCTAGGCTCTGCCCAGGCAGAGTATACGTAAAAGAACATCACAGCATAGATAAAGTCTTTGCCCTCAATGAGTCTAAATTTTAACATATCCTAATGAGGGGGGTGAAGTATGAGACAGTATATTATTCAGGTTATAACTCAGCTATGCTAAAGGAAAATATGTCCCCAATATTCATTGGCTTCTGAAAACAATGGCTTATCTCTCACTTTCATTCCATGTCCTTTGCAGATGAGCTGGGTCTCTGCTATCTCTTCACAGGCCAGGGATCCAGGCTAGTAGGGTAGCCACTAACTCAAATATTGTTGGACACTAGAGCCTAGAACAAAAGTATCCTAGAGAATCTTGCGCTAGTAATTCAATCCCTTGGCCTAGAAGAGATAATCCTTACTTGTACTCCCAACTCAGTAACCAGAATTCGTCATGTGAACTTATCCAACCACAAGGAGACAGATATACCTGGGAGGCAGAGAAGTGGAATGTCTGAACATGTTTAATGACTACCAGAGCGATGCAAGTTCTGAGGATAAGGAGGAAATAATTGCAGACCTCTAGTGTGCTGCAATCCCCAGGTCCTGCAGAATAGCACCCTTGGAGATCTGGGCATCCATGATAAAGCTTGCAAGTGTACAGTCCAAGAAAAGGGGATAAAGGAGCAGAAGCAGGACGGATCATATTTATTGATTATCTACCTTGTCTCAGTCAATTTAATTTTCCTGTATTGTTCACATATTTAAATTTAAGAGATTGAGGAGGGAAATAAAATGTTTAAGAGGAAACAAGGGAGCTAGGTATATTCTCATATGGTTTGGCTGTGTCCCCACCTAAATCTCATCTTTAATTGTAGCTCCCATAATTCCCATGTTGTGGAAGGAATCTGGTGGGAGATAATTGAATCATGGGGGTGGTTTCCCCCATACTGTCCTTGTGGTAGTGAATAAGCCTCATGAGACCTCGTGGTTTTTGTAAGGGGAAACCCCTTTCACTCTCGTTCTCTGTATGCCTGCTGCTATGTAAGACACGCCTTTTGCCTTCTGCCATGATTGTGAGACTTCACCAGCCATGTGGAACTGTGAGTCCATTCAACCTCTTTTTCTTTATATATTACTTAGTCTCGGGTATATCTTCACCAGCAGCATGAAAACAGACTAATATATTTTCCAAATGTAAACCAGGCTCCCTGAGCAATCTGATTTAGCAATATGGTACCAGATATAACATGGTACATACAAACTGATAGCTATGTTTTCTAACTAGGTAAATGTATTCTCCAAGATTTGCCTTGAGTCTCCTACCAGAGATATAGGAAGAACATATAAAGTGTGATTCATAGAAATATCTAGGAGAACCAGACGTTATGGCTTGCTAAAATTCCAGCTACTCAGGAGGCTGAGGTGGGAGTATCACTCGAACCCAGGAGTTCAAGTCTGCAGTGAGCTATTATCACGCTACTATTATAACACTATAACCTAAGAGACAGAATGAAACTTTCTTGAAAAAAAAAAACCTGAGAACAAAGCTTACTTTGCTTTCACACCTACAGCTTTCATTCAGAAACATGTCAGGATTTTGTGTGTGCTCTGCCTCCAGCCTTCCTACAAATGTTAATATTCTTCCCACTTCTCTTATATTCAAAGTGTTTAGAGCCAAGGCATGCAACTTGGAATGAGGCTAGCAACAGCTCTGGGTTTTCTTTCACTCTTTCTCTTTCTCTCGTCACTCACTTTTCTTCTACTTGGATTCCTAAATTGCTTCTTCTTTCCATGTCATTCTGATATCTCCTTGTCACTAACCCATTCTGTTAACTACTCTTCTTCTAATAATGAAAGAAGAAAGCACTTTGTGGGTTTCGATTTAAGGTAATATACTTCTTCATTTGGTTCTTTTTTCTTTTCTTAAACTTTTTTTTTTTTTTTTTACTTGTTTGGCCTTGATGTATTAGAATTAAAGAATGTAGTAAAAATGTAGAAGATATGGATGACGCCATCAAGTAAACACATTTTGGAGCAAAGAAGTAGCTAGACTAAAAAGTTCAAAGCATTTGGAAGCTATTCCCTAAGTTTAGACATCAATTTCAGCCCAGTTTTCAGAGTTGAACATCAAAACCAAACTTGTAAGTTGGGCAATGTTTACATATGCCCGTGAGTATCATATTTAAAATATATACAGCTATATCTTAGAATCCCTGAAAAGAAATGAAACTTTTGGGAGAACAAAACAGGATTGGTTAGAATGCTGTAAAATTACATGCATAGGGAAATTTGGGGGAGAATATGCAATCACAGTTAATGTTTGATTATCAATAGAATTTTGGAGGGTGGGTGGAAATAAGGTAAGCTACAGATAACTCAAAATCATGCATAGTTCAGATCAAATCACAGTTGACTGTTCATTAACTTTCAGTAGATTAACCACTTTGCAGATTAGTCAAGTATCTGGGGTGCTCTTACGTCCCAGGAAGGCTGAGTCATTAGGTAATTAGAAGACTGGAGTTGACGGACAGCTTTTCAAGGTGCAGAAGCTGAGAACCCAAACTCTAGGTAAGACTGCTGATGGAGCGAATGATGTGTGCCAGATTCCATGCATCCAGACCTGGAAACTAGTCCTCCAACCACTGGGTTGCTAATAATCAGGGCAAATAATCACAGCTTGATTGCATGCCCTTGTAGGGGAAGTCACCCGATCCCAAATCCCTGCTGTACCTTAACTACCTCCATCTGAAAACAGGGTAATCCACCTTCAGATGATCAGGAACTAATTGTGTGCATCCCTGTAAGTGCATTTTAATACATAATTAGAAAACAAAGAAGCAGTTTTTCATATTGAAGACCTAGAAATTATGTTTAGAATATAACAGAAATATTTCTTAGCCCTCATGTTTTAATCCAAATGTAAAATACAAATAGTATTGAAGAGCATCTCTACAAATTGTTCAATATACACCCAAAGTTGGGACTATTTAAGTCTTCTAAAGCATTGATTTTTAAATGAACATGAATTTACTTTTCAATGGAAATCTATCATTGTCATTAAAGATATGGCACCATCCATATCTTTTAATAACATTGAGCACATATTATACATCAAACCAAAAGCAACCACCATTAAAATATATAATGAATTATGGCTTTGTAATAGAAACTATTCTTAATACCAAATATTTAGGACTTTGTAGCCAAAGACTGACAAATGCAAAACAAAAGCATGTACGGGCGTGTAGGACTTAGAATAAAAACACTACAAGATCAATGAGTCAAAGGTTTATTTCCTAAAACAAAGAATATGTTGTAAAATCAGATTGTTCAATAAAGGGCAATTTGACCACTATATCAAAATTTCAACTTTACTGAGAGAGAACATTTCTATTTGTGATAAAACAGTGAACAGGTTAAAAGAATTGACCAGTGCTTTTCAGTTTTTCTTTACAGCCTGCCTGAACCGTCTCTCCTTCTCTTATGTGACTAAAGATATTCCCCTTGGGATGTCTTAATCTAGAACACGGGTTGGCAAACTAGGGCCTAAGGATGATAACCATGCCTAAAACTAAGAATGGCCTGTGCATTTTTGAAAGATTACAACAAAAAAACAAAGATGAAAGATTACCAGAAAACACCAGACTACACATGGCCCACAAAGTCTAAAGTACTAGCTGCCCACTGTAAGAAAAAAAAATCCCTGAACCCAGTGTAGAATATTCTTAGACTCCTCCCTCTTCTTTTCTCGTCAAATTCAAATTACTGGCTGCCTCTTAATATCTCTGCCACAAGTCCCTTCTTCTTCATCCTTCTTGCTAACTGTTGGTTATAACTACATTGCCTCCTGCTTAATGTTGTTGTCTGCCTCCAGTCCCAACCATCTCCATTATAGACAACTACTATTATGTCACTAGAATAATTTCTTAAAGAGCAAGTTGCCATGTCTTCAGTAAATCTTTTCTTGATATCCCAAGACCACCACCACCTACATTCTTGCTTCTCCCAGTCCCTACCCTTGTGTTGATGTCTGCTGCAACACTCTTCACATGAAGGATTTATTTGTATGCTAGCTTTCCCACAAACCTGGGAGCTCCCTTGAGGGTAGATACAGCCACAGCACCTGCCACACAGAAAATGTGTGAATGACTTTAATTCTGGTTCTCTGGATATAGATTTTAACAGGGTTGAAAACATCCCCAGGATTCTGGATATCTTTGGAATAAAGAGGTAGGTACATATCTAGAAAAGTTCACAAGAAGAATTGAAAACCGACTAGAACTGAAAACCACCTTCTCATCTGCTTTTCATGCTAATGCCTCCCCCCATGAATGCATTTAAATACATAAATTTTTAATTTAAATTGTGTGCAAGACTAAGCTGTGTACTTTATATATTTCACCAGTTATTTTCATTTTATAAAGTTGGCATATGTGTGAATATAGAATTGAAAATTGACAGAATGGGTGCATTTTTCGCGTGTAGAACAAGAATTAAAGAAAGGCAGGAGGACAGAAGGAAGACAGAAAAATTTATCACTAGTTAGCTGCTTCCCTGCTTTTAATTTCTTTCCCCAAGTTCCAGAAACAAAGCAATCTCCTTGCCTCTCAGCATCCTTTTTTATTAGGCAAGGTAAACTGTGCTATGTCACAATTTTAAAAATCACTCTGAATTCTTGAGGGCTTAACACAGCTGAAGTTTATTTTTTTCTTGCCCAGTGAAATGTGTTTATTTTTTGTTGGCTTTAGGCCCTGATTCATTTGAACACTCAGGATCCTAGGCTTAAGGTGGCTCCACCAACAGAGCTTTTACTCCCTGAGATATGTGGTCTTCTTTCAAGAGAAGAAAGTATATAAAGACTTCATACTTTCTTACTCTGTGCTATATTCTGTTGCTCAGAACTAGTCACATGGCCCACTTGACTTCAAGTACAGTCTCTCATGTACTAGAAATGAAAGAAGAACCAGATATTAGTCAACAGATATTGTTGATTTCATATCCATTTGACCAATAAGATAAACTGCTATGTTGGTTTCAGTCTCATCTTTCTTACTCCTTCAGTTTATGTTCAGATTTTTTTTCTAAGTATTCCATTAACTAGTCAAGAAAATAGCAGACATTTATTCCTGCGACAGGAACCTTCTCTGATCATCTGAGCAATAGCCCTCTGTTGGTTACCCAATTCTCCTGATTTCGCTGGAATAAAGGGAATTAGAACAATAGCCCCAAAATTAGAAGTTAAAGGAGTAGCCTAGAGCCATGAATATTTTTGTGTATGTGGAAAGGGCTAAGGTGGATAGTGTGAAAATGGGTTAGTGGGAGCTGGGCAGCCATAAGCTACCTCTCTATCTTTCCTCATTAGTGTGAAGGCAAAATAGGAGACCACCTTCTCACTCCCCAAAGTTTTCATAATATCCCTCTTGGGATCTCCTTTTTCTTTTCTGGACTACCTTGGATGTTCATTTAGTGTGCTTCTATCTACCTATGTACAAATGTTAAGAAGGAGAAGGCCATATGGATTCAATTATCACAAGCCTCCCCATCTTGTAGAAACAAAGTGGAAAGACATAACTTTAAAAACGTTTTTGTTGTTGACTCTCTGTGCCTTACCCAGCTATCTGGATATTGAAAGTGAAATGAATATGTGTTGAGTAGGAAGAGATTACCACAGTTTAGATAAGTCTATGTTAAAAGTGTATAGAAACATAATTTGTTAACCAAATGAGCTCTTCATTATAAAGTTAAGCAGTAGTTGCCTGGGGCCGGATTTCTGGCCAATTACATCTCCTGGAAAGAAAAAAAATTGAAAATTTATACCAGCTCTACAAAGGGAAAAGTAAAAGACAAGTGAGCAGAGACTATTAGCAACATGATCTAACTTCTAGAAGGAGATAAAGGTTTGCTGCCCCTGAGAGGAAGAAGATCTTATATGAGTTAAGAGTACAACAGCCCAAGTGTGGTGGCTCATGCCTGTAATCCCAGCACTCTGGGAAGCCAAGGCAGGTGGATCACGATGTCAGAAGTTCAAGAACAGCCTGGCCAAGATGATGAAACCCTGTCTCTACTAAAAATACAAAAGTTAGCCAGACTCAGTGGCAGGTGCCTATAATCCCAGCTACTCAGGAGACTGAGGCAGGAGAATTGCTTGAATCAGGGTGGCAGAGGTTGCAGTGAGCCAAGATCATGCCACTGCACTCCAGTCTAGCCTGGGCGATAGAGTGAGACTCTGTCTCCAAAAAAAAAAAAAAAAAAATTACAATGAACTCCTAGGACTGCCTAATGCAAGTTACCAAGCTAGCCTGTAGATGCTGTAGATGGAGAGAAGACATTTCTCCTTGCCTACAATGTCCAATTATGGATATTTTCTCTTCTTTCTCTCCCATGTGTCTGTAGATGGACCCGGGATAATCTTCTAATTGTGAAAGCCTCTTTCTTCAGATAACACTGTCCTCTGCCACCTCTTGGAAGGTCTATACAGGAGATCCTAAGCTGCTTCATGTGCGTTATGTTTGGCCCTCACTGTGTCAGCTTGCATAGAATGTTTTAAAATTTTGAATTAGCTGTTACTATTTAAAATTCAAGAGATTTAATATAAAATTCAAGATGCCTGATAACTCTAGTAATCTGGGACTGAATTCCCACATGGTGACTTTTGGCTTAAACTAAATAACCCCTGCTGCCTTTAAAGGAGGCAAGAGCTCTACAATACTCTAGTATCTCTACTCCCTATTGCCTTGTTAACACTGAGACTGGGCATTTAATTTCAGATTTGCCTTGATGTTTTCCTTGGACTTAAGAAGCAAGTGGCATATTTCCAACTCCCAGCCTGTTTTACTTATTCATTTTTCCTGCCGTGCTCCCTTTAATGATTGGAATTTGTAACCTCTAACTAGCAGAACCAAGTTTTAGCCAAAACATCAAAGTTAGAAAGGGACTTTCTTGGACTTATTTTTTGTGTCCTAGTAGGCTAAGATTCAGGTATCATCTTAGAAGTGAGAAATCTAGGCGTCTCCTTAGCCTGCTTCAGCCTTGGCAGAAGGAATCTGAAAATGCCCAGTGTGTCAAGTCAGGGATGGGTATGGACTGAAGACCCAGCTAGTGTGCATTTAACAAAGAAATTGAACATGGGTTATCTGATTTGTTAGGCTTTAGTCACATGTAACAAAGAGAAACATATCCAAAATGCTCTAACCAAAAAGAATACATTGGCTAAATAATCAAAAACTGCAGAAATCAGTCTGGCTTTAGGTGTAGCTAGATCAAGGTTACAGATGACACCACCAGCCTGAGAGACTTCTGTCTTTCCATCTTTTGGTTCTGCTTCTTCTGACTTCACTCTCAGACAGCCACCCTACCTCATGGTCACAGATGGCTGCTATTATGCCCAGGGGCACATCCTCATCCAGTAGGAAAGAGGACTTACCTTTGTCCTAGCATTCTAGCAAAAGCCTACTTGCATTACATCACCTTTGCTAGGGACAGAGTGAACCCAGTCTCTGTGACCAGGGAAATGACAGCAAGGCATCAGTGACAGGTCAGATGCTCTGCCAAAAGCAAAAATGATTGGAGCCAGAAGAATAATTCTCCCAGATGGAAATCAAGGTATAGTTACCAGGAGAGGAGTGAATGGATCATGGATAACATCAGTAGCTGGCTTCAACTGCACCTAGACAGCTTCTTAAAAGACAAACTCTTCAACTGCGGCCCTGCCCAGATATTCTGATTCATTAGATGTGGAGCTGGGCCCAGGAGTCTTCTTATTTAACAAGATCCCCAGGGATTCTGAGGCAAGAAGTCATTAATTCAAACTTTGTGAAACACTTTGAGACTGCAGTGTCTTATTACAACTAACAATACATTTGTAATTATATGCCAGGAACTGTATTGTGTTTCATAGGCATTATTACAAATAATCCTTAAACAACTCTGTGAAGTGGATACCATTATTATGTCCATTTTGGGCAAAATGTGAAGCTTAAAAGTTTAATAATTTGCTCAATGACACATAGATAGCAAGGGGCTGAGCCAGAACTCAAACCCAGTGTTGTTCGTACTCTACTATAATGCCAACATTCCTTCAGATTTCACATAAAAATTAAATGAATGAGATAAAAGTGTCAAGACTGTGTGTGCCCTCAGTAAATATCAGTTTGTTTCTTTTTTAATCTGTGCATTAAATCGTAAAAGATCATGTAACAATTTCTTTTCCTAGCATTTTATTGCTGTGGCTGATCCATTTAGAACTTTCACTATGGGCCCACTCATTACCTTCACAACAGATACTATCCAATGCTGGAAAACTGTATTCTTCAGAATGTTTGTGATGCCCATGGCTGCTGATATTTTCATTTGAGAGTGGTGCTCAGGTATTGGAAAGATGGGAACAGAAAATACATTTGTTACATGATCATTATGTGGTAGGCATATTTTAGAAGATATTTTGCCAAGTTTTAACAATGCTACATTGTGTAGATGAAGAAGTTATTTTCCCAAGGTCACTCTGCCCAGAAAAGTAGAGGATCAGAATTTGAGCTTCTACTATGCCCCAGTGACTCCACAACTTGTGTGCTTTTCTGAATATGTCATTTCCTTATAAAAGTATAGCCCGCGTCATAGATATAAATTGGTGCTGACTCTGCTTGAGTGAACTTTATTAGTGAAAACCTCAGTATATTTGGCATATTAAATGCTCAAAACTGAAGCAGAAGAAATCATCAAATGTGAAGAAGGAGCACTGGCAATTTTACTGATGAGCCTTACAATACTGGAATGGTGTTGATTATAGCAATGATAAACACATCTCCTTTTAAATATAATTCTAGTTGACCTTTTTCTTACTCTAGGCTAGAAATCAGGAGTTCAAACTAGTCAAATGCTAATGCAATAAGTTATCTAATAAGTAGGACATCATAGGTTTTGAATGCGTATCAGATTTTTCTCTTTTCCCTGAGATAAAAAGAATCATCTGAAATCCTCTGCTGGGTGAGAGCAAGTTCTTATTAGAGGAATGTAATACATTTATGATGAAGATAGGGGTTTTGCAAAGTTGCCTTTCTCATTTGCTTTGCATTCAATTCCTTCAGAAGAGTAGGAGAAATTCAGTTGAATAGGAAAGATATCACTGAAGTTCCAGAACTCGATCAATTATCTAACAATATTAAGAAACTGAATATATTTTCTTATGCAATCCATTTTATCTTTCCAGGTCAGTTAACATTGTTCCTTCTGAGGTGCAGATGGAAATTTTTTGAGTTTTTCCAAAACTTTCCAGAGCTCAGATACCCTATATTTTCTTTCCAGTAGCCATCAATATTCTGAAAATGGCAGTAATTTTTATTCAACCTGTATAAGCCACTTTCACCATGCACCTGGAAGCAACATCTACATCTTTTTCAGGTAATAGTTTTCAAATATTCATTCATAAATATTGCTGTTGTTAAGAAATACTAAGTAACTAGAAGTGAGTTATATATTCTCAAAATGGCTAGAAATTCACTCCAAAATTCTGCAAAATTGTTTGAGGATAGTATAGACAACATTGATGCTATTCTCCTTCCTCACAGCCCAAGCTCAGACATTGAGAAGTAAATACCCAAAACGAAACAAAACACTTATGTTCCCCAAATTTTTCTAAAAGACACTCTTTAAACGAAAACGAATTTTTTTTCCCTCTGGAATTGGAATTATAAATGGCAATTACAATCCCAGATTAGCCCACAGAAGCCTAACCATCAATACCAAGTGTGTGAATGCTGGCAGCTGGCAGAAGGGAAGGAGACAGGAAATTATCCCTTCTGAGGCACAAAGCTGGCTTTATATAAAGTTGTTATTTAGGCAAAGATTTTCTTTCATACCACTATTCTTTTTTTTCCCCTCAACTCATCAACCACATTCCTAGTTTTCCTCTGTCCACTATGAAGGACTCTGTGACCACATTCTGACTCTGATGATCCTGCTCAGAATTGACCTGAACCCCAATAATTCACCTTTCTCTCAGGTAATCTTTTCAAATCCAGGTAATCTTTCAAGGTCCAATTCATATAGCTGTTTTTCTAGAATTTCTTTTTTTGCCCAACCCTTAGCTCCAACTCTTGTCTTTCTCTAAATAGCTACAGTGAGTACTATTTCAATAAGCTATTTAGTATGTAAACATATCCTAGCATTATTGTTACAGGAAAGGGGTCCCAATTCAGACCCCAAGAGAGGGTTCTTGAACCTCAGGCAAGAAGGAATTCAGGGCGAGTCTATAAAGTAAACTGAAAGCAAATTTATTAGGAAAGTAAAGGAATAAAAGAATGGCTACTCCATAGACAGAGCAGACCTGAGAGCTGCTGGTTGCCCATTTTTATGGTTATTTCTTGATAATATGCTAAATAAGTGGTAGATTATTCATGCCTCACTTTTTTAGACCATATAGGAGAAGTTCCTGACATTGCCATGGTGTTTGTAAACTGTTTTGTTTCTGGTGGGAGTGTAGCATGGAGGATGACCGAAGGTCTCTCTTGCCACCATCTTGGTTTTGGTTTGCTTCTTTACTGCCACCTGTCTTATCAGCAAGGTCTTTATGACCTGTATTTTGTGCTGACCTCCTATCTCATCCTGTGACTTAGAAAGCCTTAACCATATGGGAATGCAGCCCAGTAGGTCTCAGCCCCTGTTCAAGATGGAGTTGCTGTGATTCAAATGCCTCTGACATTATGATACTGTTTACTGACTTGAATCATTAGTTAAACATGTATCATGTATTGTATGTAGGTTTTATACCTTTATATATTATCTCCTCCACCATTATAAATTGTACAGCAAACGATAAACCTTGCCAAAGAGAGGTCTGGTCTTGGCAGTTGGCTCCTGGGAGGCAACCTCTAAGCCCATAGAGTGTCCTGCCTGATTAGAACATCTTCGTTTACTTGGGGTCTGGGCCATAGGGACCTCAGACTGCAAGGTGTCAGATTGACCTCTGGAAGTGCTGGAAACTAAGATTAGCCATATGAGTAGTGGCTGGGTGACTGGATTACAATCGAAACTCCAGACACCAAAGCTCAAATGAGCTTCCCAGTGGGCAATGTTCCATGTGTATTTTCACATATTGTTGCTGGAGAAATAGGTACTGCACACATGGCTTCACTGGGAGAGGATAACTGGAAGTGCTGTGCTTTAAGGTCTCTGGGCCCTGCCTTGTGTGCCTCTTTCTTCTGCTGATTTTAATCTGTATCTTTTCACTGTAATAAACTGCAACCATGTGTGTAACGGCTTTCTGAGATCTGTGAGTCCCTTTAGAGAATTATCTAACCTGAGGGTAGTCTTGGATCCCTGATCTCACAGTACCTGTGAGAAGTAAAGGTGGTCTTGGGGACTCCTGAGCTCTGCATACTAATAAAGGGAAGGGACTGTATAAGTCATACTTGTAAATATACATAGTCAAAATGCCTAACACAGAGTTTAGGACACATTGCTGAATAATGATTTAATTCTATTAACAACTTACTGTTCATTCTTGTCCTTGAACTACACTTACATAGCACTTTACTTAAAGATAACTCCTTGGGGCAGAGCAAGATGGCCCAATAGGAACAGCTCCAGTCTCCAACTCCCAGTGCCAGCGACACAGAAGACCGGTGATTTCTGCATTTTCAACTGAGGTACTGGGGACATCTCACTAGGGAGTGCCGGACAATCGGTGCTGGTCAGCTGCTGCAGCCTGACCAGCGAGAGCTGAAGCAGGGCGAGGCATCGCCTCACCTGGGAAGTGCAAGGGGAAGGGAATCCCTTTTCCTAGCCAGGAGAATTGAGACACACAACACCTGGAAAATCGGGTAACTCCCACCCCAATACTGCGCATTAAGCAACGGGCACACCAGAAGAATATATCCCCCACCTGGCCGGGAGGGTCCCACGTCCACGGAGCCTCCCTCATTGTTAACACAGCAGTCTGC
>NW_016804432.1:45777-87920 GCF_001698545.2 Rhinopithecus bieti | reverse complement strand
CCATGTTGAAAAAAAAAAAAAAAAAAGATAACCCCTTATATCTGAGGCAGTAAAGAGTGAAAAGAAAAATAATTTGAGTAAATATGCTGAGTGTTAAGGAATTCTACAGTTCCTGGTGATAACAATGACCACTTACTGAGAACATATAAAGCACCAAGTATGGTGTTAATCTTTTACTTGCAATAACTCTTCATTCTCATGGCAACCATTTGAAGCATCACTGTTAAATGTGCCTATTTTACAGATGAGAAAACTGATACACAATTTTTAATGAAGATGCATATTTAATCATTAATATCAACTTTTAAAAGTCCACATATCTGTTTATCTGTTTATAGCCACCACTCCATTTCCCCATGCTGCTTCACAGCAAATTTCACTGCAAAATCCCTCCGACAGGTTGACTACATCCTTGTCTCCCCTTCCTCATTTCTAACTAACTCCTTCACCTACTGCAGCAACTTATCTCTACCTTTCCATAAAAATGGTACTCATCAAGGTGTACAAGTATTTTCATGTGGCCAAATCCAGCAAACATGCCTTAGTTTTCATGCTACTCATCCTCACAGTTTATCATGTACTCCTCCTTTAAATATTTTTTTCTTCTTTTGGTTTCTGATTTTTCTGTTACTTACTGAACTTAATTAGTCTTTGATGACACCTTTCCTCCATCTAAACTCACAGTTAAATGTTGGCCTGACCAGGGCTTCCTTTGGGCTTCTTTGCTCTTCTGTGTATACTGTATCCTTAGGTAATCTCATTGCCTTGACTTACAAACATCCATACATTGATGATGCTCAAATTTTCAGTAAAAATCCAGACATCTTCCCTGTGCTTCAGGCTCAAAAATCTATGTTTCCTCACTTATTCCTCTTATCAACATCACTGTGTAGAGGAGAATATGGAAGTAGGAAAGGCAGAAGCTCACTCTCTTGGTGCCTCTGTGACATGGTTTGACATCAAGGGAATCTTCACTCTGCTTACTCCAGTCATGACCCAGGATATTTGTGTTCAACTGGAGTGAGTAAGAAAATTGTAAGTCAACACAATTGTTTTTTCTAAGGAGTTCTTAATGCATGACTCATATATGTACATACATTATATAGTGGCATTTTATATGATATTTTATACCTTTAAAATATTTAGATCCAATTCAACTTTCTAAAAATTGGTGTGACTATTAAACAAAGTCGTAGTTTTTATCACAATCTTAGCATGAAATCCAATTCCCTTTTAGTAGTCTACAATGTTATCAAGTACTGCTTTTTCCCCCCAGCCCCTACCCACCACTGGCCTTCTTTCTACTTCTTAAATGTTATCTCCTACTCAGAATATTGGTACTTGCTTTTTCCCTCTGACTGGAATACATTTTTTCCCTCATCTAGCATGGCTGACTCCTTCTCAATCTTGAGGTCTCAACTCAAACATCATCCCCTCATGAAGGCTTTTCCTGACCCCTGTTCCCACTCAAATAGGAGCTCTTAATTACCCTATATTACATGACTACGCTTACTCCCTTTACAGAACCTACCACAATAGATAATGTTTTTCATTGTCTTCCCATACCTCAATATGAGCTCAAGGAGAATAGGTTCCTTGTCTGCCTTGCTCACTGCTGTACTGCAGCACCTACAATAGTGTCTGACCCCCAATAATTAATTTGTTCCATGGATTTGTTTTACTAGGCCCCTATGCCAGGATTCGAACTTGAGTTGAATGTGACCCCAGAATTTAAGTTCTTAAATATCTCGCTTGGCTAACATTTCGTCTAAAGCAAGCGACAGGAGATAGTGAGGAGATGACAACAGTTGCATCAGTCAGGGAAGATTTCCTGGAGAAGATGGGAAAGATTTGGATACAGGTAGAAACTTAAGGAAGAATATTTTAGGCCAAGTGAACACACAGAACTAGAAACTAGAAATAAGCTGGATTTATGAGGTAGAGGACTAGAAAATCTTAATTATAAAGTTAATTGTAATTATAATGGAATTAATATTGAACAGTCGCAACATAGCCTTTAGTGGAAAAATTTAATTCAATCCTATTTTCTCCCAGTTTCCATGCCAAATTTAAGTTACTTTGGGAGCTGATGAGTTCACATGTACATTTATACATATAAATGGCAAAGCTGCAACCTTCAAACTCAGGGTCCACATCTGTTACAGGAGATGAGATAAGGGCTGCTGGTTGCAACCCACTAATGCCTGAAAGTTGTTTAAAACCCAAAATCCAGAAACTGGGCATCCTCCTCTCTATTTATTTTGCTTTGAGCTATGTCAGAATATTCTGCGTGGCTGATCCTAGTGGAAAGAGCGATGGAACTGGGTGAGGGAAGGAGGTGGCAGAGAAAAGGTTGTACAAACAAAATATTTTCACTTTGCAAATAAAGAGATTTAAGCATTCTCCAAAATGTTACCGCTTCTATATTTTTCATCTTGTTTCCCAGAACATGTCACTTCATTCTGAAGTCTAGTGTTGTTAAATAGGAAAGCCTAATTGATATATAGAAAGAAGTATTAGTCACCTCACCCAAATTCCTGGGAAAATATCCTTAGCTATACAACTCATGACTCACAGAAGAAGCTGAGGGCCAACATAAACTAAAACTCTTACTCAGAGATAATAAAGCATGAAATGGCACTTTAGAATTAAAATTACATTGAGAGAAAATGCCTTTCCAAAGTACAGAAAAAAAAAAAGGGTTGAAATGTAGAGTCAAACTATATAGGGTACATTTTCACAGGTTACTAAACAATATATATTATGCTGTGTAGAGAGGTTATTTTTCTTCCAAATTATGTGTCTTTGCTTTTCTCAAATGTTACAATATTTTCTAATAGTTTTTTATGAAAACATTTGAATGATAGGTTTGAATTAAAATCATTTTTTCAGAAAAAAAAAGCATCTGGGCCTGGAATTTTAGTACATCATTTAGTTATTGTTGTCCAATTCAAATATATGTTCCTCGAGCTAACCTCATAAAATATTTTAGACCTTTCTGCTTCTTGGTATGTCATGTGTATGTAGGTCCTTTGAATTTATTTATTTACTTTCCAATCCATAACCTAAAAACTTCAACTATTCCACAACTTTCTCCAAATATTAAAGAAATATTGGCCGGGTGTGGTAGCTCATGCCTGTAATCCCAGCACTTTGAGAGGCCGAAGTGGGCAGATCACAAGGTCAGGAGATCGAGACCATCCTGGCCAACATGGTGAAACCTCCTCTCTACTAAAAATACAAAAATTAGCTAGGCATGGTGGTGCATGGCTGTAATCCCAGCTACTTGGGAGGCTGATGCTGAAGAATCGCTTGAACGAGGGAGTCAAAGGTTGCAATGAACCGTGATTGCACCACCACACTCCAGCCTGGCAACAGCGTGAGACTCCATCTCAAAAAAAAAGAAAAAAAATATGTTCATGGTCTATTAAGTAAATAATTTATACATACAAAGCCCAAAGGAACTATTCATGACTGTCTGCTTTTAAGTGTTATTCAAGAAAGAAAGAAGAAAAATATGTTTATTCAAATATTTTATTTAACTCTTAGATATATCATGTTATATCTACAAACTAATTTCATTCTTATTCTTCTTGATTTTGCTGTTATAATTATATTAAAATGCATGTATTCATTCATGATATTTGCAGATTTTTTTAGTTGCATGAAAATAATACATTTGTGTAGTGAGATGCAAAAAATTAACAGTGATTTTATTTTTCTTCCTAAATAACAGGAAATGTTTCCAATTATTTTTTAAAGCAGGACATTTGGTAAAGATAATGTTGCTATAGCAACTTTAGAACAAGGCTTAATTTGGGCCACAGTGAGTGCACCCACTTGTTTTAAATTCATCATTCAGTCTAATCTAGCATTTACATGTAGATCTTCATTTACAAACAACTGCAGCAGGAGAGCCTATGTGGAAAGTGCTTTAGGGATACTGTGCCTCAAATTTCCACTTGCATTCATGGCATTTATTAAGAGCCTATATCCCAGTACCAAATGTTCTAATGTTGATTAAGAAAAAAATAAAACCTTACTTCAATTTTACTCAATATTTAGAGTTGTGAAAATCAATTTGCTCTTAACAGGTCTGCGAAAATATTTTGACACTACAATACTCCTTACTTTCTAGTTTTAATCCTTACAAAATGTTAGAATGGAAACATTTATTGCATTTGCCTGAGGAAAGATAGTTTAGCTTAGTCTGCATTAGCTTATTTCCACCCAAAGAATACTGTGTACCTGTAAGACTCTTACCAGTATTGTGTCACTTAACAATGGGAATACATTTTGAGAAGTCCATTTTTTGGTAATTTCATCATTGTGCAAACATCATAGAGTGTACTTACACAAACCTGGATGGTACAGCCTACTACACCTAGGCTATGATATTATGGAGTCACCATCGTATATGTAGTGTGTCATTGACAGGAATATCATTACATGATGCCTGACTGTGCATATTTAGGATTAAGATGATTTGAAATGAAGATACATGGGATTTCCCAATTGCTATGGTTTTGTGTCCCCTCCGAAATTCATGTTGAAAGTGGATCCCCATTGTAATGGTATTAAGAGGCAGGACCTTCGGGGGATGTGATTATATTATGAGGACTCCAGTCTCATGCATGGAATTAGCACCCTTATGAAAGGGCTTAGGTTGAATGAAACACCCTGTTGGTCTCCTGTCCCTTCTGCCATCTAAGGACACAGTGTTCCTCAACTCCAGAGAATGCAGCAACAAGGTGTCAGCTTGAAAGCAAAGAGAAAGCAAGAAAGCAGAGAGAAAAAGAGAAAGCAGAGAGCAGCCCTCAACAGACACCAATCCTACCAGCACCTCAGTCTTGGACTTCTCAGCCTTCAGAACCATAAGAAATAATTTTCTGCACTTTATAAATTACCCACTCTCAGGTATTCTGTTACAGCAGCACAAATGGACTAAGACAGAAATCAGTACCAGAGAATAGGGGTGTTGCTATAACAAATACCTAAAAATGTGCAAGCAGCTTTGAACCTGGCTAACTGGTAGAGACTGGAAGGGCTTGGTGGTGCATGCTAGAAAAAATCTAGATTGCCACGAACAGAGCATTAAGCGCAATTCCAGTGAAGGCTCAGGAAAGAAGATTTAGAGAACATGTCAGTCTTAGAGATTATCTCCATGTCTATGAACTGAATGTCCGAAGAAATATGGACAGTAAAGGCCATTCTGAGGCGTTCTTAGACATAAATGAGGAATATCTTACTGGAAACCAGAGGAAAAGCCATCCTCATTACAAAGTGATAAAGAACTTTGTTACATGTGTCTGTGTCTTATTCCTTTTTACAAGAAGAATTTAAGAGAAATGAACTAGGATATTTAAAGGAAGAAATCTCTAAGAAAAGAGTTTAGGGTGATGCGTGGCTTCTCTTAACTACTTATAGTAAAATTTGGGAGGAGAGAAATGAGTTAAAGCCAGAATTTATATCAAAAGAGAAGAATAACACAAAGATTTGGAAAATTCTCAGCCTGACCAGATTGTACAGAATGCAAAGTTGTGTTCAAGAGAGAACACCAAGGGTGTGCCAGGAAATTTTGTAAAGGAGATTAGATGATATGCATCCAGACAAGGAAAAAATGACCCCAAAGGCATTTTATAGGTCTTTGAAGCTGCCACTTCCATTACAGGCCCATAGTGCAAGAGCCTTTTAGGGCAGAATGGTTTCCAGAGAGGGACTCAGGCTACCTGTGGAATCTTCGAGCTTGCTCCCCACTGCCACCTCAATGCTCCACTCCCTGCATTCCAGTGCAGCACTCCTTGGCCACCCTAGCTGTGGTTCAAGCAGATGCAGATGTAACTCAGGCTGCTACTTCAGAAGGTACAAGCTACAAGCTTTGGCAGCGTCCACATGGTGCAACCTCTGCAGGCATGCAGACTGCATGAGCTGTGGAGTCATGGCTACCACCACCTAGATTTCAAAGGATCCTCAGAGAAGCTCAGGGCCCGGGCAGGGAACTGCTGCAGGGCTGGGGCTGCCACAGAGACTTTCCAATGCAGCAACACCTGGTGGAGCTGTGGGAGCAAGCTGTTCTTGAGACCCCCTAACTATAGAGCCACCCGTGTATAGTGCCACCCTGGGAAAGCTGCAGGCATGGAGCTTCAATGTGTGAGAGCTGAAGCTGGGGCTACACCCAGCAAATCAATGTGGGTGGAGCTGCCTGAGATCCTGGGGGCCCATCCCCTGTTTCAGTGTTTCTGGAAGGTAGGACATGGAGTCAAAGAAGATTTCTCTCAAGCCTTAGGATTGAATGTTGTTTGCATAGTTGGGTTTTAGATTTACTTGGAACCTGTTACTCCTTTCTTCTTTCCAATTGCTCCCTTTTGGAATGGAATTATCTATTGTAGGCCTGTCCCACCATTGTATTTTGGAAATACATAACTTGTTTCATCTTACACATTCACAGCTGGAGAGAAATTTGCCTCAGGATGAATTTTACCTTGAGTCCCACCCATACCTGATTTAGATGAGACTCTGGACCATAGACTTTTAAGTTGGAACTGGAATGAGTTAAGACTCTGGGGGCTTTGGGGATGGAATGAATGTATTTTGCATGTAAGAAGGACATAAATTTGGGGGCAGGAGGGAAGGAATGCTATGGTTTGAATGTGTTCCCTCTAAAATTCATGTTGAAACTTAATTCTCATTGTGATATTATTAAGCAGTGGATCTTTTGGGGAAAATGGTCATGAAATCTCCACTCTCATGAATGAATCAGTGTCTTTTTAAAGGACCTGAGGAACTAGCTTAGGCCTTTTTTGCGTTTCCTCTCTTCCACCATGTGAGGACACAGCATTCATCCCTTTTTGCCCTTCTATCCCTCGCACCATGTGAGGACACCTTAATGGTGCCATCAATGAAAAACAAGCCCTCACCAAACACCAAACCTGCCAGTGACTTGATCTTGGACTTCTCAACCTTCAGACCTGTAAGAGATCCGCTTTTATTGGTTACAAATTTCCCAGTCTAAAGTATTTTGTTACAGTAGCACAAATGGACTAAGACGCCAGTTATACAAAAGCATGCAAAATGTGCTCTGGTTTTCAGGTTTCACTCTCATAAAGGCTGAACTCTTTAACTTACCACTGGAGGAGAGATTCAATCTGCTACTATTGATGTATTGCCTTTGAGGCAGCAAATATCTTCACACATTCTTTTACCTCTGCCTAAAATTTGTTCCCTGCCCCTCTTATTAAGATTTAACACAAATGTTAGGTCTTCTAACAAGTTTTCCCTGAACTGCAGTTCTCTTTCTCAAGAGAACTGGACTTAGACTGGACTCTGCTATTTCAAATACTATTTGCATAGCTGCCTCACAACTAAACAGACACTTCTATAAGGAGTACTTTCTTTAACTTGGAATTTTCTTCTCCAAAAACCTAAGCAGCACCTAGTAAGTAGCAGGTGCTACATACAAATTTAAAAACAAAACAAACATGTGTTTCAATTAATCAACACATAGCTATTGAAGAGCTACCATGAACCATAATAAATATTATGAACTTACCATTTGTATTTGGGCCATTAAAGTGTATATATCTATTATCTCTTGAAGTGACACCTAAGCATATAAGAGTACAAAGCAATAAATGTCATCTGTAAAATGACTAAAACCAACAAGAAGAATAATAAGCTATATAAGAATTTAAGAGATGGTCTGCTGGGGAGAGCAGAGGCTGTTTCAAGGAAAGGAGAAGATTTTAGCTAAACTGTAAGTGTAATTAGGAATTGAGGAGTTGAGGAGTTAGTCAAAGGGTGTGGAAAGATTTTTCAGAGAACAACAAAAGCAAACAGCAGTGGAAGCAAGATCATTGATCCCGGGACAATCAGTACACAAATGTGGCTGGGTCTAAAGCTCCCTCAAGGAGAGGGGATTCCTTATATTCCAGAAGAGTGGTTAAGACCAAGCACCTTTAAAAAAGGCTGTGGAAATTCTGAAAATGTTTTAAATTATGCACCACAAGGTTCTGGTGTACAGACCTAGAATTGGTTTAATATTTACTATTAGCTATTACTTTCCCCTCAGAACATTTTTAAAAACAACAATAAATAAAAGAGTTATAACAAAGGAAAATATGAAATGACAAACTCTCAAATCCACTATTTTCCCTCATAAGACTATATTTAATAAACATTTCAGACAATACAGAAATGTAATAAAACAGTATATTTTAGGAAAAAGTAAATTTAGTTGACATCTCATTTGGCCTGAACTACTAGCTCCAGACTTTTAATCTCATTTTTAAAATATTTTCATTGAAAAGATAAAAATACTTAAAACACATACACACACAAATTACTATTTATATAAATGTGAATTGAGCTATTGACAGAGATTTGAAGATCATCCTCATGGTTCAAGAAAATTACAGAGAGAGGCTCTCAGATTTTATATTATTAATATATAAGTATGATATCCCAGAAAATACATTTTCTGGAATAAAAAGAATAGGCTATTGATATATTTGATCTAAAGTAGTCATTATGAATACTTCACAGCACGTTTTAGGAAACAGATAAAGTTTAAAAGAAATCATTAAGAGAAAAAACTGTGGGAGGCTGTAAATCTAATTTAATGAGAGGTCGAGACATGTAACTTCACATAAAAGACTAATTCTGGGGAGAAACATTAAATAAACATTATGTGGGAGTCAACTACTACAGTGAATGAAGACAGGATTTAGAGAACGGTAAGGAACACAGATGGAGATTTGATAAATGGAATAAATATAAAACCCTAATGTTTAACCATTAAATGAGTGATCTGAGAGGCTGAAACACACTATGATGGGTATGAAATAGCATAAAAAGCCATATACCAAATTAACAAAATATTATGATTCATGGTCAAAAATAGCCAGTCTGTAGCTAGGAATAAGAAAAATAAAAGGAAGGGAACCTGGCTTTAATAACATGATATTAAACCAACGGTTAGGAGTGAAGGCAATAGAAAATGGAAAGAATAATTCTATTCTCTTGCCTCCCAAGAGCATTGAGGATTAATAAGAAGATAATACATACTTACTCGATACAAAAAGAAGGTGATGAAGCTTCAATGGGTCAATATTTTTATTAATTAAAATATTTGTTTTTTCTGAACATGAAAAGCTCTAAGCTTGAAATTTTCCATACTAGAGTTCTAGCAAAACAGTGTTGCTGCTATTTCAGGGGCTGATATAGTTTGGATGTTTATCCCCTTCAAATCTTATGTTGAAATTTAATCTCCAGTGTTGGAGGTGCGCCTGGTGGGAGGTATTTGGGTCATGGGGGTGGATCCCTCATGAAAGGCTTGGTGCCATCCTTGTGATAATGAATGTACTATCTCTCTAATAGTTCCCGTGAGCACTGATTTTTAAAAAGAGCCTGGTACCCTTTCCTCTCTCTCTTCCTTCATCTCTTGCCATGGGATGCCTGCTCCCCTTCACCCTCCACCATGAGTGGAAGCTTCCTGAAGCCTTCATCAGAAACAGATGCTGGCACCATGCTTCTTGTACACCCTGCAGAACCATAAGCCAAATAAACCTTTTTTCCTTATAAATAACTCAGCCTCAGGTATTCCCTTATAGCAATGCAAAAGTACTTAGACAGGGGCTTACCCTTCGTTTTAAAAAAATAATCACAGATCAGAATACTCCCTTAACTATAGTAGTTAGTATCCTTGTTTTCATTTCTTTTTAGCTCTCCAGACAATATATACTGCCCCATTCTTCTGAATACTGATTGTCTTACATCTCTTAGAGTCATTAATTCAAGCCCTACCCTCATCTATAACAGAGTGACGTATATAGAACATATAATAACAGTATGCGATGCATGAATATATATACCATTTACGATATTCTAATCACTATACTAAACATGTTAAATGTTAGCATCTTACATGTGTTCAATACAATACTTTCTATGACTTTAATGTGCTCGTCTTATTTATCAATTTATTGCCACTCAGCTCCAAATCTATTCTTAATTTCTTGTTCTGCAAAATTAGAGCTGAACAATTTAAATATTTTTGTCTTTGCACAAAGGCACAAGGTTAAGCTTTGCTGGCAGACACTGTTTGTAGGGACAGTGAAGGAGGACAGAGTGTTTCTCTCCTGGGTCTGGTGTGCTCCTCTGGTCGGGCACCTGCCCTGAAGGCGTCTTTTCCAGCTCTACCTTCTAGGACACATAGAAGCTAGCAGCCCTGGTGGCCAAAAGTTTTCCCCAACACCCCATCAGATAACTTCATAGGCAAGTGTTACTGACAAAACATCTCCCTATGGATAGCATCCCTTGGCATCTTCTTGAGCCACCTTGCAGCAAGCTAATTCTACTAGCTTTTCCATGGGTGGTCTAGCTCAGCACTAAGGAGATGGCTGTTCCTCATTAACTGCCACTGCTGCCTTCTGTAGTTCCCCTTACTGCTTACCAGCTAATCCTCTGTCACCCCCAGTCCTCTATAGAAGTTAATAATTCTTTATATTAAACTTACTTGGTTCAAATAACTGCGGGATTTCTGTCTCCTGCTTGGAACCTGACAGACACAGTGCTTTTATGAGGTAGCAATTAGTAAGCACATTTTACCCACAGAAAACAGGCTAAGAGAGTAACTTTCCCAATGTCATATGGCTAATAAACAAAGTAATTGAGACTTGAATCTTGTATTTTTTTTTTAACTTCATAACTCAGTATTCAACCATTTATGACCAGGTATAATTAAAAACAGGTACACCTTTATTCTCAGAAGTATCCCAGTTTGTTTGATAAATTATATTATTATCCTGGTTATATTACACTATTTCTCATTTTGTTTAAACCCAGTAGTTTTCACAACTTTTTACTTCATACGACTGTAAGACTATAATCTGAATTTGTTACCTGAAAAAAACTGGGTTCATTCCCCTGGGAAGTGACAAATGGCTCCATAAGAAGGCAGGTTTTGATCAATAGGTGTTTTATTATTTGTCACAACTAAGGAGGACCCTGGAGTATTTTCCAAAACAGTGTCGCCTCAAGGGAAAATGATAGGTGGGTGTCAAGGAGCCATGGAGAGGGGTGAGGGTGTGTTGTTGCATGTAGAGGAGGGGTCCGGGCGGTGCAGACTCGGTGAGCCACTACACCAGCACATAGGTCACAGGTTATGGTAATAGAGCTATAGCTCCTTCCAAGGTGGAGACGTTAGCATGATAATGAGTAAAGCTCGCACAGGTTCATTTGTAAGTTGCTGGGGTCTGTCAGGAACTGGTTCCAGCCAGTTAGGTGACTACACTCCACACAGGGTTTAGGGAAAAAGAAGGCTGCAAGACAGGAGGCTGTAAAACAGATGGATTGTTCAAGTTGATTAAATTCCTATAGTCCCTGAAGACACCTCCACCACCCTCACCCCATCTCCTTATAATTTTACTATCAGCACTCCTGACACCAGATTTGTGGGGGTTTTCCTCACACCAACAATCAAGTCTGCAATTGTCTGGATACCAGTTGGACACCCTAATTTAATTCCTTCTTAACAAAATGCCTGTAGTTAGCATCAGATCGCAGGAGTTAAGGGCTCAGTTCCACAAGACCGCCTCCACTTGAAAGTCAGCCACAAGTCTTGGGTGCTGAGGGTTCCCACACTTCTGTCCCACTTTGTTACAAAGACAGGGATTTCCATAACATGCTCCTCAGTTTCAATAATTTGCAAGAATGGCTCATCGAACTCAGAGAAACAGTTGATTTACTATTGCTGGCTTATTATAATGAATGCAATTCAGTAACAGCCAAATAAAAGAGATGCACAGGACAAGGTGTAGGAGAAAGAATTTCCATGCTCTCTCTTGGCATGCCGCCTCCCAGCATTCCTGTTTACTCACCAAAACCAACCACTCTCCGAACCTCAGAGGTTAGGGATTTTAATGGAAGTTTTATTTTGTAAGCATGAATGATTAAATCACTTGCCATTGGTTATTGATTCAATCTCTGAAGGTCTGGGGGTGGGGCTGGAAATTCTAATCATCTAATCATGCCTTAGTCATTCTGGGGACCAGTCCCCCTCCTGAAGCTATCGAGGGACCACCAGTCATCTCCTTAACATACAAAAAATACTCATCATTCTGGAGATTCCAAGAGTCTTATAAACTCTTGTGTCGGGAACCGAGAGCTAAAACCAAATATTATGACAAAAGATACTCCTATCACTGAAGAAGCTGCAAGGGTTTGGGGAGTTCTGTGTCAGAAACTGAGGATGAAGACCAAATACACATTTCTGATTATCCTACGATATCATACCTTGTGCTGGAACTGGGAATGGAGCTCATGTGTGTGTCATGCTCTCTTGTCCAGTTCCTTTAACTGCCCTCTCTCACAGTCTGGGAAGCATATTCCAGGACAAATGAGAGAGATGTTAATATGAAGATAACTTTGAATCAACTCTAATTTATTCTAAACACAATCTTCTACACATTTTTGTACTTTGTCTACCATCAGTAATTAACGACTTGTGACACTTACGGTTGATTGTGACGTATGTATTGATCAAACTGGTCATTCTAACCCATTCACAAAGAAAACAACCTCACTTGTAAGCTAAAGCTTCACAATTGCTTTACACTGGGAGTTGAGTCCAATCTCCCTCCTCCACCCCAAGACCCCATTGCAGTGATCCCTTTACTTATCACTATGGCCCCCACAAGATTAAAGTTTGCCTTATCATCTTTAAAAAAATGTCTCTACATAACATGCAATTTATTATATATAATATCATATAAAAATTATCAATATCCAATTTATTTTTTAGTGTACAAAGTCATTGCTTTATTAATATACTTTAAAAGGTTTGATTTATTCCAAGAGTGACAAGTTGCATCTCAGGTCATACAATTGCTTTGATGCTTTACCACTATCAAAACACCTTGAATATTAACTTTTCACATGTAAATAACTCATGTAGCGTTTTCTAGATATCAAAGGCACGCATACAATGGTGCATCTCACTGAGAATATCCCATACTAAATGAAAAGTGAATTAAAAGTTAAAATTTAGAGACCTGCTTCAGGAAAGAAAAGAAAAATTGTTAGGGATCTTGACTTTATATCTTCAGATAAACTACTAATATTTTTCCCCAATAGGCCAGCAATGAAGCTTCCTTATTAATATGCTGAGAGTTTCCAAAACTTTCCTAGGGTTCTAAAATGCAGTTTATTCTACCTTTTCCATCTGATGACAAGGATTTAAGCAAGCAGTTATAGTTCTCTTCCACAAGGTTTTGAAACCAAAAGACCCAGGAGAGCAATTGAATGTTTGGTAATTTGAGAATGAGACATTGTGGCATGGTAGAGGCACAATAACCAAATAACAAATACATCTGCTGAGTAGATAGATGCAAAATATTCCTTCACACAAGCATCGTCTGCAGTTACCCAATATACTTACATCAATATTATACAACCTAAGCATCTAAAATGTGCAAGGCATTGATAATTTGAGATTCCCATTTGGAGTTAGGAATAGCATGTTGAGAATCCAACTTGGTTACCTTGAGGATTGTGTGGTCCACACGTTTGATTGGGAACAAAAAGACTTACACTAGGCCTTGATTCACCCAGCATCTATCCGAGGGCTAACAGCTGTGACCTGTCACTCTTCTGAGGTTTTGCCATCTGCTTCTCCATGGAGCTTTGGCTTGCATGAGCCACAGCATCAGCTTGTGACATACTAGTGGGGCCTGCCTCCCTTAAGATATTTAATATCTATCACAGAGGCACCAAGTGCCGGACAGCAAAAGAATACTAATGAGTGCTGTAAAAGCAGGTTTAGGAAAGATTACAGAAATTTTTTGCAGAAGGCTTAAAGTGGATATTATCCTAACTGCTCACATGGGTCTCATTTGATTGCTTCCAGAAATAAGATATTATTCATATGATTATTTGATATCATTTGGCAATTTGGATTCTCTCCAGTTATTGTAGACATTCCAAATGGTCCAGATATTCTCTACTCTTTTCTAGAATCACAAAACGGTTGGTAGGATTGGCTATTTCTTGAATGCTTGCCAGGGTATCTCTAGTTCTCAAGGTCCAGTTCTCAACTGAAATATGTATTTGGAAAATACTTTGCATGTTTCTCCTTAGTTAATACTTGTGCTGATTACAATATAAAGAGTCTACCTATATGATTATGAAACTACATTTTAGTAATATGTTTTCAAACAAGGGGTCATAATATGGCCTTAATAAGTATGTATGTAGTGAAAATATATGTTCCTCTTATATTTGTTTCTGCTAGAATGTGTGTTTATAGATATCTTTGCATATTTAGAGCCACAAATTGCAGTTAAAAAATTAAGAGAAAATAAGAAAGTCATGTTATAGATTGTATAGAAAATGATAAATTTAAAATCATACAAGAGCTACTGAATTTATTCAAGGAAGTGGAAAGGTACGATAATAAAACCTTAGCTTTATTAACAATTTTTTTTTCTGGAGTCTCGTTCTGTCATCTAGGCTGGAGTGCAGTGGCACGATCTTGGCTCACTGCAACCTCCACCTCCCAAGTTCCCAAGCAATTCTCCTGCCTCAACCTTCTGAGTAACCAGGACTACAGATGCCCCCCACCACGCCTGGCTGATTTTTTGTATTTTTAGTAGAGACGGGGTTTTCCTATGTTGGCCAGGCCGAGTTTCAAACTCCTAACCTCAAGCTATCTGCGCACCTCAGCCTCCCAAAGTGCTGGGATTATAGGCATGAGCCACTGCACATGGCCTGCATTTGATTTTTGACAAAAGCCTTTTGTTTCTCTGTAAATTAATGGATACCTCCCTAATTGCAGAAAAACTCAGACTAGGAAAACTAGTGGTGTGTCCTTCTCCTTGGCCACACTTTTACTGAGATAACAAGAGGGTAATCTCCAGCCCATTTTTGGCCCCTTGGCCTGATGCTCAGGCAGTAGCAGATTTTACCTACTGACTTCAGTGTCAAGGCCATTCCCAGATGCTCTGAGTCTTTTTGCTAGTAGTTGGGTACAAGGAAGGGATAAAGAAAAAAAAAATTAAAATGCATAATATTAATAGCTCTGAGGCGTGGCTACTTAAGCTGTTGAAAAGGCTGAAAGGGGCAACAAGCATTTTGAAGTAATTTTAAAAAAACTTTCAGTAATTACTGGTCCCACAGCTTTGACTGTAACAAGCAAAATATTCTGCATTCCAGTATACGTCTTGTGATTCATCTCGTCTCCCACGAGACAGAGATTAATACTGCAATACGAGGAAGGAAAATGTGATTACACCAGATTTTATTGTAATACCATTATCGATTTGTTGCCATAATAATATAGAATGCACATTGCCTTACTTCAGTAAGTTTTATTTTCTACATTTCCCCTAGAGATTTGAGAGCTTATATGCTATAAAATTGCAACCTTGATTCTGCAATTGAAAAACCTATCCATTGTTCTAAAGCTACCTTTAATCTGACTATACAGGTAGTCATAAACTATCATGATAATAGAATTATACTTCTAGTACTATACATTTTTCATCACTGGGCTCCTGTCTCAAGCACACCTTAATATTTAAGGTATATCAAGATACACTGAGATTTTTTTCTCCATCTTAGTCATTTTTATGTGTGTGATGAAATGGATTCTGCAGCATTATAGATTTCAAACAAACATCCAAAAAACAATGATGCCAGCCTTCCTCACACTAACTCTCTTGAAAATATGAAACATATTTAAGCTAGTTAGTCTTATTAAAGCAAAGCAAAAAAGCTTCCAACTTTTAGAGCTTTCTATTTTTCCATCATTGATTGTTATTTAAAATATACATTTCCTTCTCACATTGTTGCTTGTTCCTTTGCCAGTAGTAATATTTTGTTAATACAATCCAACTTTATCATAAGTTATTACTTAACATGTGGATTTAGATGTCTTCTGAAATATTCTACTTTATGTAATAGGAATCTTCATAACACAAATAAGATTCTTTGTCCACTCTTCTACTCTCTACCTTCACTTTCTCCCTAGACCACTTCATCTGTTCTCATGTCAGTAGTATCTGTTTACATATTACCTACATGGAGATAGTTTCCAAGTTTGTATTTCCGGTTCAAATCTTTTCTCTGAATTAAACCCGTATAGTCAGCTCTCCAGCTGACATTAGTTATCTCAAAGGTCTCTCAAACTTCACACATTCAAAGAGCTTTATTTTATTTTATTTTATTTTATTTTTGAGAGCCAGGGTCACTCTCTGTCACTTAGGCTGGAGTGCAGTGGTGCAATCATAGCTCACTGCAACTTCGAACTTCCAGGCTCCAGCCGTCTTCGCACCTCAGCCTCCCAAATAGCTAGGACTACAGTCACACATCACCACATCTGGCTATTTTTTTTTTTTTTTTTTTTCCTTTTAAAGTAGAAACCAAGTCTCACTATGTCGTCCAGGCTTGTCTCCAACTGCTGGGCTCAAATAATTCTCCTGCCTTGGCCTCCTGAAATGCTAGGATTACAGGCATGAGCCACCATGCCTAACCCAAAGGGAAGCTTTTGATTTATCTTCCAACTTGCTCCTCTTCCTCGTCCCCATTTCAATTATTGTCATCACTATCCACTCAGCGATCTATGCCAGAAAGCTGGGAATTATCCTCGGTTTTTCCTTTCTCCTCATTCTTTGCATCCAATCCATCAGCAAGTTTTGACAGCTTTATCCTCAAAATATATTCTAAATCCATCCACTCCACTCCATACCCTCCCTGTCCTCCCCCGTCCAAGGCATCACCTGGAGCCAATCAACTGCTCTCCCAGTGTCCACCCATGGTGTCCTCCTATACTTTCTTCACAGAGCAAAGCATTTTTTAAAAACCATATTTAGATCATGTCACATCCCAACTTCACTTAGAATAAAATAGAAAACTCTTGATGTCATATTTAAAATCAGATCTGAACTTCTTACTCTAGTTTACAAAGCCTAGCTTCTACTCACCTTGAAAATATCATTTCCTGTCATCTCTCCTTTGCTAAAAATGTACCAGCCATCCTTCATCTCCCACCTCAGGGACAGTATGCTCTTTCTCTGCTGTGAATACTCTTTGAATTCCTGGATTCTTTTTCACCCTCTGTGTCTCTGTTTAAATATTACCTCCTTAGAAAGGTTTTCTTCCTGACCACTTCATTTAAGTATGGTCCTCAACCCCCTGAATCACCTCCATTATTTTCTTTTACAACACCCTTCCCCTCGATTTCTTTCATAACACTTTTCAAAAATCTGTGATTATTTATCTAATTTATTCACTTTTTAATTAGCTGTCTTTCTCTGGGCTAAAATCTTCTTTAGGGCAGGGATATTGTCTACTCTGTTTATCTTTGCAACCCTAGAGTCCAACAGTGTTAGTCACACAGGAAATGATACATAAACAAGCAGGCAGACTGTTGTTACCTGGATTATCATTGACCTCAGTCTTGTCTATCACTGCTTATTCACTTCCGTCCCAAGCATTCATTTTACTTCCATTATTCAAAATAAACATTTCAAAGGTATTTTAAGTTCTATTACATTATCACCATTGACTTAAATTAAAAAATGATAAAAGTGTGTTCACTAATCTTCCAAGTATTTAAATTTTATAGCTTAGTTCTTTTCTCCATAAACAAAGTGTATTAGTTTGTATTTAGTGACAAATGACCTCAAAACTCCAGTGACTTAATATGATAAAAGTTTATTGTTAGCCTTGTACCATATCCCAGGCACATCAGTAGGGGATTTTGTTCCACGTTGTCACTCAGAGATGCAAACGGAAAAACAGAGCTCTTACTGTCTTACAAATGTGCAGTGGGTCGTGGTGCCTCCTCAGTGTCAATGGAAGAGAAAAAAGAAATTAGAAATTGCACATACATTTCCCTTACTCCAGAAATGGCACACCACACTTTTGCTCATTGGCCAGCACTAGTGACATGATACTGCCTAACTACAAGGGGCCACTAAGCGAAGAACTTAGGCAACGTTCCTCTCTCTGCCACTCCTGCTATACCATCCAAGTGATATGGATCAGAATCTTAAAATTTCTCAGAACTTCTTGCCTTTCTATCACCTATCAGGAATGTGTATGTGTGTATATTGCTCAGTTAAGGATACAGCACTTATTTGTAATATGATTCAATGTATGAGTATTTTTAATAGAAATGAGTAGTTAATATGCATAACACATGTGGAACAAAACTTTGAAAGATCATATGCTCTGTAATGTACTTTGGAAATTAATATAATAAAAGCAACAGTGTAACAGTGGGTGGAAAAAATAGAAATAAGAAAAATGACAAATATTATTTATTCAGCCATAAATGTAAATACAACCTCAAGTGTAATTTGTTCTTTCAATCTGACAAAAACATATATACAGAAACATATAAAAGAAAAAAGTTCCAGTGGATCCCCATTGCTCTCTAGATCAAAAACTCTTCACTGTAAATGTCAAAGTTTTCCATCAGTTAATAATACCTTGTCTGCAGTACTCTTTCAGAAATATATCTGTATTTGTGCTAAAGACTTGGCTGAGCACTAGCAACCACAGTGTGATTATGCTCACAATAAAAGTACCTGTAAATGCTGTAGAAAGAGAAGAGAGTTAGACAAGGCTTCATAGAAGCAGCAACATTTGATCACAATCTTAAAGAATGATCTGGCAGGAGAGAACAGGGAGTGGGGATTCCAGTACAAATTATTCCACAAAGTTCCAAAAAGGGTTTTGTGCCAAATATATTGCATATCAATACAAATCTGATGTACGTATCCTTAGTCAGGCCGTGCTTGATGGGGAGTACCCCAAAGATATCTTGGCAGCCCACATGAGGGGAAGTTTGTTATGTACAGAAAAACATTGAAGGTATTCTACAGAAGAACATAGCATGTACAATGTCACAGAAAAATGAAAATTCATGGCAAATATCAAACTGATAAATACCAAAAAGCTATGTGTAAGCCTCTCACACATTGCTACTGGGAAGGCCAAAAGGACAACTCCTATGGAGAAGAATTTGGGCCCCTCTTGCAAAATCACATACATGATGTCATTTGACTCAGCAATTTCCTTTCTAGGAATCTGTCCCAAAACTGACATTGGCAAAAACATGAAAAGACATTATGTACGAGGCTATTGATTGCATTACTACTTTTAAAACCAAAAATATAGAAACAAAACTAATTTCATTAACAGCCACTGCCTGAATAAACAATGATCCAACTATACAAGGTAGACTCTGCAGCTGTAAAAGAAATGGAGACTCTGCTTATCTACCACTATGGAATATCTCCAGCATATATTTCAATGAAAAAGTAAAGTGGGGGAAAGTCAGTAGAGTGTGCCACCATTTATCTAGAAGAGACATGAATATTTATGTCGAATGCATGAAATTGCTGTTTTTTTAGGTTAAAAGGCAGTGAAATGTCTGCAATTTGATGTGGTTTCATCTAATGTGTATGTATTAGCCTATATATTTTAAGTAAAAAGACTAAATTTTAAATAATATTTTCAAGACAGAATGACATGTATGCCACATTTGCCTGGAAAAGTTCCAGTTTATTCTTTTTTTTCGAAGTGCAGTTATTAATAGAACCTCCTTTCACTTTTGAAAATGTCTCCATGTAGACCAAAGTTATATGGTCATTTGGAGGATAGGGAGAAAAAGGTGGAGAGGACAGGTGGAAATGAAGAAGTAAAAGTGTGAAGAGCAGAAATACAAGTTTGACTCCCTTTTACATGTTTATTTGTCAATTTTACTTTGAAAACATGTAAATATTTTAAATAATGATAATTAATTTTAAAACACTTCTTGAAATTCAAGAGTAAAAATAAATAAATAAATCTAAATTTATATCACCCAATGGCATAACCATAGAAAACTATTTAGGATGGCATAAGAAGCAATGATTTGACTATAGCTCTCCAGTAAGGGGAAAAAAACCTAGAAACATGTCTTAAAAAGAGAAAAGAAGATAAAGATGTAGAATTAAAAAGTTGAATAAATAACCAATAGCACTGAATTTGAATTAGAAGTAGCAGTATGAGTTCAGGATGCCTTTATATTTAAAAGAAACAAACCAAAAACGTATTTCCTGTCTGTTTGCTAAAAAGCCTAGACACAATGATCGATTCAGTAGCTCTGAGCATCCCCAGTGTTCACACTGTGGTCAGCAATATGAATTATTTCCACATGGAGCCAGAAATCCTTTGAGAAACGGATGCCTACAAATCTAAGGTAGGAAAATTCCGAGATAAGCCTGGAAATTGTTTTCATGTAAGAAAGCAAAAAAGCTGTCAAAGACTACTACTAAAGTCTAGTAAAAAGGGTTCAAATGGCAACATGAATAGGCTCTCATTGGCCAAAGGGAGTAAGAGGAGCTAGCATTTATCCTGCCTCTCTGTAATTAGCTATTCCTCAAGACAGGCAATTACATCATAAGGGAAACTTCCCTTTATGGAATTGCTCCAGCTGATAAACTAGGAAATGTTTTTAAAATTAGGATATTTTCATTTTGCAATTCTGAATGAATTAATGGATCTAGAAAATGGCCATCAATAGCTAAGAATATAAAAGGAGTTGTAATCAGATATTACATAACTCCTGAGAAAAGACACACCACCACCTCTGAAGTGGTCTGATAATGCATTTATTTTTTTATTTTACTTTAAATTCCAAGATACATGTGCAGAATGTGCAGATTTGTTACAGGAGTATACATGTGCCATGGTGGTTTGCTGCACCTATCAACCTGTCATCTAGGTTTTAAGCCCCGCATGCCTTAGGTATTTGTCCTAATGCTCTCCCTCCACTTGCCCCCCCATCTCCCAAAAGGCCCCAGTGTATGTTGTTCCCCTCCCTGGGTCCATGTGTTCTCATCGTTCAATTCCCACTTATGAGTGAGAAAATGCAATGTTTGGTTTTCTGTTTCTGTGTTAGTTTGCTGAGAATGATGGCTTCCAGCTTATCCACGTCCCTGCCAAGGACATGAACTCATTCTTTTTTATGGTCACATAATATTCCATGGTGTATATGTGCCATATGTCCTTTATCCAGTCTATCATTGACAGGCATTTGGGTTGGTTCANTCCTGAGAAAAGACACACCACCACCTCTGAAGTGGTCTGATAATGCATTTATTTTTTTATTTTACTTTAAATTCCAAGATACATGTGCAGAATGTGCAGATTTGTTACAGGAGTATACATGTGCCATGGTGGTTTGCTGCACCTATCAACCTGTCATCTAGGTTTTAAGCCCCGCATGCCTTAGGTATTTGTCCTAATGCTCTCCCTCCACTTGCCCCCCCATCTCCCAAAAGGCCCCAGTGTATGTTGTTCCCCTCCCTGGGTCCATGTGTTCTCATCGTTCAATTCCCACTTATGAGTGAGAAAATGCAATGTTTGGTTTTCTGTTTCTGTGTTAGTTTGCTGAGAATGATGGCTTCCAGCTTATCCACGTCCCTGCCAAGGACATGAACTCATTCTTTTTTATGGTCACATAATATTCCATGGTGTATATGTGCCATATGTCCTTTATCCAGTCTATCATTGACAGGCATTTGGGTTGGTTCCAAGTCTTTGCTATTGTAAATAGTGCTGCAATAAACATACGTGTGCATGTGTCTTTATAGTAAAATGGTTTATAATCCTTTGGGTATATATCCAGTAATGGGATTGCTGAGTCGAATGGTATTTCTGGTTCTAGATCCTTGAAGAATTGCCACACTGTCTTCCACAATGGTTGAACTAATTTACTCCCACCAACAGTGTAAAAGTGTTTCTATTTCTCCACAGTCTTGCCAACATCTATTGTTTCCTCACTTTTTAATAATCGTCTTTCTGACTGGTGTGAGATGGTATCTCATTGTGGTTTTGATTTGCATTTCTCTAATGATCAATGATGATGAGCTTTGTTTATGTTTCTTGGCCATGATAATGCATTTAGGTCTAACAGTTAATTCACAGAAAATACAAGGAACCCTACAAGATGCAATCAGCAAAATCTAGACTGTGAGAAATTCCATGAGAAAACTACATGATTTTTTCAACAAATTAGTGTAAGGGGAGGAAAAAAAAACACAGGTAGAATCTATAGATTTAAAGAGACTTAAGAAATACATTAAACAATTGCAATGTATAGGTCTGGCTCTTCATTCAAACAAAACGTAAACCAGAAAATGAATCATTTATAAGATAATAATCAGAGAAATGCAAACACTAACTTGATATTTAGTTCTTGAATTATTGCTCATTTTTTAAAATTGTGATAATTTTATTTTGGTTACTGTATTTTAAAGACCCCTGCACATTTTCTGTTGCAAAAACAAACACAGTACTCTAAATAACCTCTTCCCTGTGGCAATCTTAATGAAATGGCTAGTTTCCTTAAATTGCTGTGTAAGGATACTGCTTCGGGAAGGTTTTTTCACCTTACCCTATCACTTTAAACATTCAGCACTATCTAATCTTCATAATACACTTCATAATTATAACATATCACTACAGGTATTGTATCTTGGTGGAAAGACAGAAATGAAACAAGCAAACTAAAACCTCAAATACTCTATTGGCCATTGCTAGAGTTCCAAATAAGCAATTTTTTTTTTTTTCTCATTCGAAACACACATTTATGCCCTTGGCCTTGCCCCACTTTCCCTTCCTGCAGGATTCCACTTCCACTGTCAGACCCAGAAGGGCTAATGCCAAAACCAAAGGATTAACTCTGGGCTGACCATGAGCAGAGGATGACTGTGGTGTCTCCTTGCAAATAATGCCTAGAGAAATTTTCAGAATATGTGAGGGTAGTTGGACCAGATTGCCAACTGGAATATAGGAAAATCAGTTCACATACCAGAACAGAGTGGTAACAACGGGAGGAAAGCTGGAACAGGTGTTGAGAAACTAAGTTTAGCTGAGTAATAAGAATGGAATCCAGGTTAAAGATAGAGTCAGGAGAAACAGATGGAACAGGAGTTGAGCAGTAAGCAATATTGAATAACTAGAGCAGGAACACTGTCAGAATCAGAACCAAGAGAAATAGTGAAGTCAGGTCTCTGTAGCAACAGAGATCAGAAACTTATTTTGAAGAAGACTTCCCTGGAGGCACAGGGTCTTTTCTAAGGCATGGGCCAGAAGCTTTTATTTAAAATTTTACATGTCTTAAAAGAACTCTGGTTGTTGCTAGGCAGAAAATTTTACATCTTTTGCTACACCAGTTGCACGAGGTTCATCATACACATTGGCTGTGGAAAACCTTAACAGCACCACGTCATAATGTTTCAGTAAGATTTAAATGAAATCGTGTATTAAGCACATAGTATAATGCACCTTAAATGTTAGCTTCGAAACAATGACAACCTAACTAATGTTGAAGGAAGCTTGTGTTTGTAAATTATGTCTTATTGAAAGATGTCATCAAATCCTGTTATTTCTAATCCCTTAAAGTCTCTAAATGTATTTCTTTTTGCCATATCCAATGATAGGACCTTAGCCTTTAGGCCAGTGGTTCTCTCAACTTGTAATCCAGAGATCCCTGGGTGTCCTGAAGAATTTTTCAGAGCATCCTTGATGTCAAAACCATTTTCATAATAATATTAAAATATTATTTGCTCATCCTACTCTTATTCTCTCCCAAATATTCAGCCGAGTTTTCCAGAAGCTATATAACATGTGGTAATATTATCACTCTGATGATTAATAGAGTATGTGTTTTTGCATTCTTGTGTTTTAAAATTTTCTCACTTTGTGTTTCTAATATGGTAAAGATTAACAGATATGGTCTCCATAACCAGAGGTCTTTTTAATGTCTTCAATAATTTTTAAGAGATTAAGAACTATGACTTTAATGATGGAGAAGTACTAGTTAAGCCATCATCATTTGCTTCCTTAACTTTTAAAATGCCTTCTAATGTATTCCTGCCTCCTTCTAATTTCTTGAAAGTCCCCAGCACATGGCATTGCTGCACAACTCTCCCTAGAAGATGAGAGTAGTCATCTGACAGTGGGCAGTGGGCAGATGTGATATAGATGTAACTTCCAGGTCTAGTTGTTTGATAAAGGAAGGTGGTTCCCCTCCATTTCTTTCCTCTTGTCTGCAAGCTGCAAGGTGGGCTAGCGTGTGATGAGCCAGTGTCAGCATGTGGATGAAAAACACACCTACCTTCTCCAGATGGTCTGCCAAAGTCTAAAATTTTTCGTCGAAAACATAATCTCAATCAAAATCTTCATGACCTTTAATCGCTAGGTAAATTTTCTAGCTATTTCAAGGTTCCTAGCTAGGTTCCCACTAAGTTAGGCCTGCTCTGAACAACCTGTGATTTTTAAAATTTATTCTTCATTGAATATTTATGAAGTTTGGTAGGAACTGTGCACAATGCTAGAGTAATACTTAGTCAACATCACGGGACAACCTCAAATAATTTGGGGCAACACCATGGGACAACCATCAACACCATGGGATCCAAAATGAAGGAAAAGGTGTCTTGATAGAGCAAAGTGACAGGGGACCCAGGGTGTCAATAACTATAAGCCTGATCACACAGTTTCTGGGTCTGCACACAAGTGGCAGGACCTCAACATGTAACAGCATTCCAGATTATTGGAGGGGAATAATTAAGAACACAGTGGGACACTAGTCACTGGCTCAGAATGTAAGGTACTGAGTGGGATCGGTGCAGAGGAGTGCTAGGGTGTGATGAAAGTAACAGGAGCACATCTTACATCAAGCCTGGGCTGTTCTAGAACCGAGGGCAAGGCTGAGCATGCAGGCAGGTAAGGGATCCAAGGTCATCAAGAGCTAGAGGAGGCCAGAGAAGGAGAAATGCTTCTGCAATCACAGGGAATATGTGTGTGAGGGTGGAGTTATGTATATCATTGACATGGTTTTTCATGTGAAAAAGTCACATATTTTCCCAGCTAATTTTTTTGTTGTTTAAAATGGGAATGTAACCTCTTTTGGAGACTGTCAGTATTAACACATTTCTATTGAAAATAATTTCCAATTTTATATTATTTTTAGGCCAAACCATATAAAATTGCTGTTTTGTTGACCAAACACATCAGTTACTATTGATTTTTGTATGGTTCACCTATCAACTTGCCACTTCACCATATTGTATTCCTGTTTTGCAATGATTGATTTAATAATTTACATATTCAAACTGTGATAATGGGGGCTTTGATATTCCATGATGTTAAATAGTGCTGAAGGTATGATTTTATTCAGGGTGAGCTGTTGTTTCATTTGTTCATTGCATTTAGCTCCCTAAGAGAAAAGAACATTTTTAAAAAGAGGTGAAAGGAATAAGCTCATTTTGTCTCAAACCAGAAATTGTTTGAGGTTATCAATAACTTCTCCATGGAAGAGTCTGTTAGAGTTTTGGTCAGGAAAACAAAGTCTCTAGGTATGTTGAGGAGAAAGAAAATTATTACATGAGGTTAGAAGGTTTACAATTGTAGAAAGATTAAAGTAATGAGGGACAGAAAGGCCTCTCTTGGGAAATTCTAAAGTTTAAAAGAATTGTAGACAACCACTACCAAAGTTCTCAGGTACCTGCAGCATCAGAGTGGCTGATATATAAGACTTCATCAAAATGCCACAAGGGAAACCTCATCTCTACGATTTACCAATGCCTAGGATCTGTCTAAAGCTGAAGAGTAATGGCTTTCCCTTTTCTTCTTTCTTACAAGTCTCATGCAAGTGTGTCTCATCGGTAGTATCTCACTAGCATTCTGCTGACAAGGGAGTCTGTGGAATGTAGTTTCTAGGTTTTACACCCCTGTGGTAGAGCAGGGAAGCTAGAAGAGCTTTAGCCTATGTTAATGCCATTGTTATTTATTAGAGTATGTGTAGGGTCCGTGGAGTAGAAGAAATGAGTTAAAAGCAGAAAGAGAAGGCAAACGAAGTATGTGACAACCCTGATTCTTTCTCTCAAGTGAGTGACCCTTTTTACTTTATTTTCCCAACTCTTCTAGCTCTTTCTCTATTGTGGACAAAGGGAGATGCTGCTAACACCCAAATCCTACAGGTATGAGTATGGGTGTGAGTGTATGTGTTTCCTGTAGGATCCACAAAACAAAGACTCTCAGAGTTATTTTTCTTTTAGTCTCCACACTTTCCTTCACTCAAAGAATAAAGTCGTATCTATAATTTTTGTTTGGAGGGAGTTTAAATTGTTTGAAAATACATAACACATTAACCTGGAAAAAGAGACATCTGGTATTCTAAGCTATGACATCAAATGCATCTTTTATCCATTATTGTCCACTTAAAATATAAATTGATGTGTTATTTTAAAGAAAATGTAATTTTCTCTTTGGTAAAATGCCCCAGACTCCCTATTTCAGCTTCTCAGATTGATTATTTAAGAAATCAGTGGCAGAGCTAAGCCATGGGGCTCTCACTGTAATTACATCCGATTCCTGGACATTATATTAATGCTGAGCTATTAGTATAAAAATGGCCATAGATGTACTTTTCATTTGTATTTTCATAATAGCATTTATCTATGGAAGGCACCTAATTTGTGATAATGGAAAGTTGGTGTTTTTTAAGGTACATTGTAAAAGGATAATCCCTTATGATTTGACCACAATAGTTCACTGTCATGAAATTCTATCATTTTTTTCAATATGTCAGTGTTAATTCATTTTACAGTCTGGTTAAGTCTGGCTTGGTGGTCAGGCATTAAGGCTGTATTAAAGCTGTAATAGTTGACTGTCTCATACATTGTCCTTTAGAATTTCTTTTAGAGTCACAAATTTGAGGGAAATTATCTGTTACAATAGTGTTTCTTGTTATGTAGAATTGCTTATATTGGTATGTGATGTAATTTTCAAGATCCAAAAAGAGATGAATGAAATTACTTGGGATAAATACCAATATATGTATCTCCCTTCAGATTATTTACTTTTCCTGAACCTAAAATGTATTCAGGTCCATCGTAGAAAATATATTTTAAATATTGAAAATTTAACACACATATAATTCTACTATGCAAAAGCATTACCTTTTTTAAAAAAATGTATCTTTTTTTCAATTATCTATGTGCCAGGGAAGATGTGTGTATGTGCATCCAATGTGAATGAGAATGTGTTTTCTGTAGACAATTCAAATTAGGAATATACCATATTTTATTTGCCGTTTAAATACAGGAGATTTTATTAACATTTACTATTGGAAAAGTAAAATCTGAGGACAGACTAATTTTTACTGCTTCATAGATTACCTAAAAGTTCTAGAGATCTGGATTTTGTTGATATGGAGGATTACCTCAATAGATTTGCAAATGTTAAGCAAGCCTTGCACTCTTAGTATAAAATCTACTTTGTCATGGTGTGTAATTGTGTAATTCTTTTTAGATATTTCTGAATCTGTTTGTTAATATTTTTTCAAGAATTTTTGTGGTGATATTTATGAGGGATATTGGTCTCTGTGGTGTCTTTTGGTTTATTTTTGTATTTTCTTTGCCTTATTTGGTATCAGGTTAATACTGGTCTTATAACCTGAGCTGGGAAGTGTTATATTCCCTCCCCTTCTGTGTTCTGAAGGAGATTACCTAGAATTGATATTAATTCTTCTCTAAATGTTTAGTAGAATTCTCCAGTGGAACCATTTTGTTCTGGAGATATGTTTGCAGGAGCTATCAAATTATACGTTCAATTTCTTCAATGCCTATATGGCTATTGAGATGATCTATTTTATCTTAGTTGAATTTTGGCAGTTTGTAGTCTTCAAGGAATTAGTGTAATTCTTCTAGGTTATTGAATTAATGAGCACGAAATTGTTTATAATATTTCCTTATTACCCTTTCAATGTTAAGCTGCAAGAATCTGTAGTAATTTTTTTTTTTTTTTTTTTTTTTTACAGGTTCTCACTCTGTCGACCAGGTTAGATTGCAACAGTGCTGTCTTGGCTCTCTGCAACCTCACCCCACTGGGCTGCAGCGATCCTCCTGCCTCAGCCTCTCATGTATCTGGGACTACACCCCACACCTAGCTATTTTATTTATTTATTTGGAAGACAAGGTTTCACTTTGTTGCCCAGGCTGATCTCAAACTCCTGGGCTCAAGCGACCCTCCCACCTTGGCCTCCCAAAGTATAAGTATTGGGATTACAGGCATGAGCTTCTACACCAAGGCTTGTAGGGATTCTTTTTAATGAAGTAAATTTTATGAAAGTAAATGCACAGATATAAAAAGCACAGTTTGATGTGTTTTAACAAATATAAACCCATATAATTGCCACACAAATCAAAACGAAGAATTGAAAGTTCCTTAACTTCCTTGTCAACCAATAACCCTTATAGCTGAAGAATCCCATGCCATGATTTCCGTCACTCTAGAACAGATGCTTTGGGGCCCTCCAGAGAAACAGAACCAATAGAATATATAAATATACATATAGAAGAGGACATGTATTATGGGAATTGATTCACGTGATTATGGAGGTGGAGAAGTTCCACAATATGCCATCTGCAAGCTGGAGAACCGGGAAAGTCCATAGTGTGATTCGGTCTGATTCCAAAAGCTTGAGAACTACAGAAGCAGACGGTGTGACTCTCAGTACAAGATGCAAAGCCTGAGAACCTGGGGGACTCCTGGTTTAAGTCCAAGAGTCAAAGATGAAAGGAGTTGGGTGGTGCAATTTTCAGAATCCAAAGGCCAGTGAACCTGAAGTTCTAATGTCCAAGGGCAGGAGAAGATGGGTGTCCAGCTCCAGAAAAGAGCAAATTTGCCCTTTCTCTGTGTTTTTGTCCTATCAGAGCCCTGAGGGATTGGATGGTGTCTGCCTACATTGGTGAGGGTGGATCTTCTTCACTAGATCTACCAAATTGAATGCTAATCTCTTCTGGAGACATCTCACAGAAATATAGTCAGAGGTCACTTAACAATGAAAATATATTCTGAGAAATGTGTCATTAGGTGATGGTTTTTATTGTGCAAACATCATAGACTGTACTTACCCAAACCTAAATGGTACAGCCTGCTACACACCTAAGCTGTGTGGTGTAGTGTATTGTTCCTAGGCTACAAATCTATATAGCGTGTTACTATACTGAATACCATAGGCAATCTATATAGCGTGTTACTATACTGAATACCATAGGCAATGGTAACACAATGGTAGGTATTTGTGTATATAAATATATCTAAGCATAGAATAGTTATAGTAAAAATATAGTATAATTGATTTTTTTTAATGATCCACTCATGTAGGGCACTTACATGAATGGAGAATGCAGGGCTGGAAGTTGCTCTGGGTGAGTCAGTGAGGAAGTGGTGAGTGACTATCTAGGCCTAGGACATTACTGTACATACTGGAAACTTCATAAACACTGTACACTTAGGCTACACTAAACTTATTATTATTATTTTTTTAATTTGTGGTGGCTAACAGCTGTAATCGTAACACTGGGAGACCAAGACAAGAGGGTCACTTGAGCCCAGAAATTCAAGACCAGCCTGGGAAGCATAACAAAACTCTGTTTCTGCAAAAAATTTAAAAATTAGCTGGGCATAATGGTGTGCACGTGTGGTCTCAGCTACTTGGGAAGTAAGGTCAAAGGATCCCTTGAGCCTGGAAGGTCAAGGCTGCAGTGAGCTGTGTTTGTACCATTGCACTTCAGCCTGGATGACACAGCAAGATCCTGTCTTAAAAAATATATGTTTCTTCAACAGTAATTAATTTTAACTTACTGTAACATTTTTACTTCATTAAATTTTACGCTTTTAAACTTTTGACTATTTTGTAACAAAATTTAGCTTAAAATACAAACACATTGTACAACTATACAAAATAATTTTTCTTTATATCCTTATTCTATAAGCTCTTCTCTAGTTTAAATTTCTTTTTGGTTTTATTTTATTTTTTATTTACAAATTAAGACACAAACATAACATTAGCCTAGGCCTACAAAGGATGAGGATCATCAATATTACTGTCTTCCTCCTCCACATCTTGTTCCACTGGAAGGTTTTCAGGGACAATAATATGCGTGAAACTGTCATCTGCTCTGATAACAATGCCTTCTGGAATGCCTCCTGAAGTACTTGTCTAAGGCTCTTCTTGAGGAGCTGTCACTGTTTTCACAAATATGTCCATGGTGGTTTGCCTGTTTTTTTTTTTTAACATCATGAAATTGCCTGTAATCAGATAATGCACCACAAGCATTTCTTTCTATTAGTGAAAATATTTCATCGTTGGTAATGTTTTCAAAATTTTTAAGAAGCTTATTGAGGTTTGCAAAAGCTTCTGCTAAGCTCTTCACTGTGAATTTTTGGGAGTATTTGTCTTCTATAGTTCCCTTTTCTCTGGTCTCTTCTTCAGCTATGCATTTCTGTTCTATTTCCAACAATTCCTCATTAGTCAGTTCCTCAGGAACCACCTCTAGGAGTTCTTCAATGTCATCCTCATCCACACCTGGTTAAAGTTGTTTACTATATCAATCACAACCTTGTTGATTTTTGCAACCTCTTCATCCTTAGCAAATCCTTTGAAGTCACGGATGACTCTTCAGTGTCTTCTTCCAGATAAAATTCATACACCCCATGGCAACATCACACCAAGTCCAAATAAAGTTCTCGATGCAGTCATAGATGTTGTCTTTCCACAATTTCAGTGTCTTCCTCAGTTGCAGCAATAGCCTAAACTAAGGTGCTCTATAGGTTGTAGGCCTTAAAATCTGCTATAACTTCTTGATCTATTTATTGAATCAAAGAAGTGATGTTTGGAGAGAGAAACACCACTTTGATGTTGGAATGAAGCTCACCAGTAAAAGGAGGATGTGCAAGAGCATTATCAACCATGAGCAAAACCTTGAAAAATATCTTATTCTCCAAACAGTACTTCTCCATTTCGCTGGCATAGCAATTCAGAAGGGCATTGAAAGAGGAGCTGGGCTGTCCATGACTTCTTATATTGCTCCTGTAGTACACTGGCCTGTGTACTTATTGATATAAATACAATATTAAAATAAATACAATGTGTTCATTTATTGATGTGATGGAAGGCCCTGAGGTTCTCACTGTACCAAATCACAAAGGGTTTCAATTTGAAGGCTGCAGCATTGCCGCAAGCGGGACTGTTATACTGTCCTTATGAGCCTTGAAACCTGGCATTTATTTGGTCTCCTTATGGGTGAAAGCTCTTCAAGCATTCATTTCCAGAATAGAAAGGTTTTACCCATATTGAAAATGTGCTTGAGCAAGTATTAGGTGGGTGCAAAAGTAATTCCAAAGTAAATGCCATTACTTTTTTGTAATGGCCAAAACCGGAATTACTTTTGCACTAACCCTAATAATTTTCCTCCACAATCAGCTTATGTAGTTTCCAAAAGTTCTTCAGCTGCCTTCACATCTGTACTTGCAGACTCAATACTCACTTTCACATTGTATAATGAACAACAATTCTTGAATCATTTAAAATACCCAAAACTAACAATAAATTCAACATGGTAATCAGGTCCAGCCTTTTCTTTCAACATCAAAAACACACATTTTGCTTGGGTTATGATTTTCATGGTGCTGAGAGGAATATACTACTGAGTCTAGTCTTCAATCCAGGTCATTAAAAGTTTCTGTGTGATAGGCCTTTTAAAAATTGTGTTAGTTGCATTGCCTTCAAAGAATCAGATTCTTTAACAGTTTCTGTTACTTTGCTCATGTCCTTCAAGATCGTAGCCGTCATGGAATGGGACATGCCTGACTGCGAACAGTAATTGTCACTGATTTTCTACCTTTGTAGTTCTTAATCACTTTGAATTTTGTTTCCAGGTCAGTCACTGAACATGACCTCTTATTGGCAACATTAGCAGTGGATTTTGAAGACTTAGAGGCCATGCTGAACAAATCAACACAAGATTACATTAAACACAAGATATATGAGGCTGCTATTGGGGTAACATGGCATAACTGTTTTATAGTAAACCTTTTTGTGTAAGTAGAAGTAGTACACTCTAAAATAACCACAAAAATTATAGCTTTGGAAATGCCTAAACCAGTAGCTGGTGTTTATTATCATTCTCAAGCATTATGTATTATAGTATAACTAATTGCATGTGCTATGCTTTTATACAACTGGCAGCACAATAGGTTTTTCTACAGCAGCATCACCACCAACACAGGAACGATGCATTGTGCTATGATGTTACCATTGCCACAATGTCAACAGGTGATAGGAATTTTTCAGCTCCATTATAATATTTTAAGACCACCTTCATATATACAGTTCATTGCTGACTGAAATGTAATCATGTGGTGCATATGACTATATTTTACTAGCTATCTGGGTACTACTTAACCCAGTCAAGTCGACACCTTATTAACTATCACAGCAGGAGATGGCAAACTGTATAGTCCAGGAGTTAAATCTTACCTGCTACTTCCTTTATAAAAAGATTTCATTGGAACAATGCCACACTCATTTCTTCAATGTATTATATACTACTGCTTTCATGCGAGACAGAGACATTATGGCCTTCACTAGAGAAGTTAGTCTTTTCCGGATTTTTCGCTGTTCCTACAGAGACCCAGCCCCCTGAGCAATGGAAACTGACATGCTATAAGGACAAGAATGCCTTCTTTTGTCCCCGAAAACATTTGCTTTCCATAATTTAAAGTTATATATTTACACTTAAAAGGGGAATGAAACTAGGAGCCATTTGTTTTCATTCCAAAAAATTATACATTAAGGATCTTCAACTTTTATTTTAGTAAAGATTTATTTACATTAGGAAGATAATATTTATGTTCTTCTCTCAGGTGGAGAGGAGGGCAGCTGTATAGCAGTTCCCATCGAAACTGCCAGATTCATAACTCTGGGTTCCACTCCAGTGTAAATCTCAAAATCAAGTTGTCTTCAACTCTTCTTAATCTTCAAGATTTTCCAGGCTAGTCCTTTGCATTTCATATGAATTTTAGAATCAGGTTATCAATTTCCATTAAAACTCCTGCTGGGATTTTGATTGAATCTGTAGGTAAATTTGAAGATAATTAGCATATAAAAATACTAAACTTTTCCAATCTATGATTACAATATATCTCTTCATTTATCTAGGTCTTTAATTTTTCTAAGTACTATTAGTAGCTGCCAGAGTACAATTCTTGTAAACCTTTCAATAAATTTATTCCTAAGAGTTTGATGGGGGTTTTAATTTGATATTTCAAATTGGTTATTGCTAGTATGTAAAAATACACTTGATTTTTGCAAATTCACCTGTTTAGTTTGTTACCATCTGAGCCTAGAACATGGCTCTCTGATTCCTAAGTTGGGAGTCTCTCTGTAACCAAACTGCTATTATGTGAGCATAGAACAGCTCTCAAAGTAAATGTCCCACTTCTATTTCTGGCAAGTTATGTTTAGCTACCTTTCCAAAAGACTCCCAATCCTGGTATGCCTCTCAACAGTGTCTGCTCCCTCTGTATTGGAAATTGTAAAAAAATAATAATAATAGAAAAGGAAAGAAAAAAAGATGCCTTTCTAAATTCTCATAATTTTTTTTTGTTCTGGGAATTTTAAAAAATCTTGGAATATTTTTAAGTATGAATCTCTTGATTTTGCCTTAAACAAGCATATAGTATTCAACCACATCTGTGAATCTTATTTTAGCCCAAGAACTTTTCTTTGTTTTTAATTTCTAATGTTTTCAAATTATTGGATTTCTGTTTTTACTAGCCACTTCTATTCATTCATTCCAAAATATAGTCTACATATTCCTGGTGCTGTAGTAAGCCCTGGTTTAAAAGCGTCAGCAGAGACAGCTCATTTTCTGCACTCATGATACTTAAAGTTGAGTGAGGGGACTGCTATTCAGTTTTGAGCATGGTTCAGACTCTCATTTCCAAATCTGTAAGTCACAAAATAGGGATTAAATAAAATTACGTCTCCTCCGACCCCAAACGCATATAGTCTTTTTTATCAAGCAAGTGTCTTGTGTGACTCTGTTGGGTCACATAAGACAAAGTGTAGGTTGGTCATTAATCTCATGCTTACTGGATATTGTTCCCAAGTTCCATCAACAGCATGTAAGATAACATTGGTTTTCAGTATTATTGAGAATTTCTATCTCCTTTTAGTGATAAATCAGAAGATGTGTCAAAACCTATAAGACAGAACTGAAAATAGTTTGGTTTAATGGAATCAATTATTTTCCTAAATATTGTCTCTAGTTTCCAATGCTTTCCGAGATTAGTCCTTAGCTTTTATAAGTTGTCTAGAAAAGAGCATTGTGTCGTTCAAACCAGTTATCCTTTCTGAACAATTTTAGAATGTATTGCTTTTAAAAGAAATAGTCCACTCCTCTATAGCTTAAAAACTATGACTGTCATTATTTCTAAAATGTATTCCTATAGTTTTGAATCAAAATACAAAAAAAAAAAAAAAAAACTCTATAGAGGATAATAGCCCACAACTAATTATCTACAGAAGAGGTTAGTTATGAAAGCCAGAAGAAAAATTTTTTATACAGAGTTACTCAGCATCTATTTTTCTGCTAATTCTCTTTGTACCTATTTCCCATGGATAAGTTTCATACACATTTTTTAATCACAAAATGATTGCAGCTTCTATAGATAACTTTGAATTCGAGGTAAAAATGTTGTGTGCATCAATTTCAAGTCCTTTTTTGGCAGGCTTCTCTTCATTTCGATACTAAAATGGATGTATTATTTGTGAAAGAATTATATGCAGATTATTGCATGTAGTGTCATTTATTCTTTTACAAATTACACATTTCTCCTCAGTTCTGGAATCATTTACATTATAAAAGATACGTACCAGAAGAAATAATGAATTTGCTTTTATTCTCAGCACTGGAATCCTCTGTCCTAATGCTATGTCAGTGCTTTATCCACATCTGATTTTGACCTCGTCTGCAGAGATGGTAAGATGAGGGGAATTTCTTCCACCACAAAAGTCAGACCTATAATTCTGGAAGATCATTTGTAGTGGAGGATTATCTTCAATTTTAGTCCACAGAAGAAAAAATCAAGAGAAAGAAAAGAAAATTTAATGCTAAAGATTATTGTGTCTAAAAGCCCATGGCATTCTTTTTCTCTATTTCTCTGCTAAATGGTTCCTAATTTGCTTTTAAAAAAGCAGCAAAATCTTTTGTACTATTCCTTACCTAATAAGTTTAGACACTGGTGCATGTTAAGAAAAAAATGATGTCCCAAAATATTTAGGAGGTTTTCTTTTCTCCTTTCCTACTTATTTTAGGGATACAAGCTCATATGCCTATGAGGCCCAAGCAGGTTATACAAAGTTCTGATTCCAGCTCGGTATAAAACACTAGGGATCAGTGGGTTGCGGAGACTGTGAGCACCGCCAAAAGGCTCTCAAATCCTAATATTTAAACATTGTTTTAGCCAAAAGAAACAGTTTGCAAAGGGTGCAGGAGGATATGCAAAATTTAGTCATAAAACCACCAGTTTCCTGATCTTATTTAGATGTCAAATACTCAATGTCTTCTCTCTTTAACTCTACAAATAGCCCTGAAAGGGAAGTATCACTGTCCCCACTTCATCAATAAACAGAGAGACCAAGAACATGCATACACACTATAAATATGTGTAAATAAACATGTCTATATATACTTATATAGATTACCTTTATGCATATATCTACATGAGAGGCAAAGTTACAGACCTAAAGCAACATCAAATCCAGAGACAGTCAACCTGGACCTGAGTATCGGCTCTGCTCCCAATTTCATATCCAATAATAACAAAGTCACCTAGTCCTTCTTTGCCTTACTTTTCTTCTGTAAAGCAAGGATTTTTTTTACATATTTTTCTGTATTTTAAGAATTAAAGAGGCAATATGTGTGAAAGTGTTGATAAACAGAAAAAAGCAAGACTAAACCACAGTATGACTCAACCATGACTATATAAAGACAACATGGTACCAAGTGGGGAGATGGGCAGCTAGAGAGCTATTTTAAGCAGAACAAAGTTTCCCTCCAAAACGCCCCCCATCCTAATCTGGAACCTGTGAGTGTGTTATGTTATAAGGCATAGCGGAATTAAGGTTGCAGATGGAATTAAAGTTGCTCATCAGCTAACCTTCAGATCAGAAGAAGATTCTGGATTTTCTGGGTGGGCCCAGGTAATTACAAGGGTCTTTGAACAACAGACACAGAGACAGAGCTGAGTCAGAGTCAGAGAAGGAGATGTGATGGCAAAAAAGGAGGTTGTAATAATGGGAAGTGTGAAGGCTGAACTGCCACTGCTGGCACTGCTGCCAATGAAAGAGCCTCTAGAAGCTGGAAAAGGCAAGGAAGCCAATGCTTCCCTGGAGCCTCCAGAAAGGAAATAGTCCTGCCGACACTTTGATTTCAACCCAGTGAGACTCATTTTGAAACTCTGACCTCCAGAATTGTGAGATAATAAATGTGTGTTTGAGCCACGAAGGTTGTGTAATGTGTTGCAGTTGCAATAGGAAACTAATGCAAGAGCTGACTGGCAGAGGGGGCAATCTGATATTCTCTGCCTGTGTCCCATTGACTCCCAGCAATTCACAGGAATGTCAGAGACTGAACGCAAGCGAACTAACCCTTTTCCTTGATATGTGTGGATTTCTGGTTACTTCACTGAGGCTGTTTCACCGCTCACAGTGAAGCACTGTGGAGACCAGAGAGAATTCTCTGGACAGGGACTCATGAAATGTGAACTTTTCTGATTTTCAAATGTCCCTTGCTGTGCCAAATACAGCACTGGGCTCCAGAGTCTCGATGGCGCTCTCCTGTGATGTGGGCCGTGAATTTCACGTGATATGCAGCTTGCTCCCAGTAGGAATCCTAAACTGAAACTTCTTGGTGGCTGTAAAAATAAGATTTGGGGTTTTTACTTGGCACCTCATTTTCTTAATGTAGCGATAGCTAGTTCTCTCTTTCCCTTTGCAGCTTTCATTTGGTCTGGAAAAGCAGAAAAGCATCCGTGTGACTCCTCCTGACTTTGTCCTATACTCCTCCTGACATTGTCCTATACTATAATAACTGGGAGAGAAGGGCTGTCCTTGTTTCAGGAGGAGTGTGTAGCAAACAAAACAAAAATAACTTCCAAATTAATATGACTTGCCTGTTGGGTCAACTCCACTTCTTCACTGCCAGTCCTTCTGAACTCTATTTCATTTGCAGAATTCATACTTCAAGATATGCACAAGGGGCCTGGTGCAGTGGCTCACGCCTGTAATCCCAGCACTTTGAGAGGCCGAGGCAGGCAGACCAGTTGAGGTTAAGAGTTCAAGACCAGCCTGGCCAACATGGTGAAATCCTGTCTCTACTGAAAATACAAAAACTGGCTGGGCATAGTGGTGGATGCCTGTAATTCCAGCTACTTGGGAGGCTGACAGAGGAGAATCACTTGAAGCCGGGAGGCAGAGGTTACAGTGAACTGAGACCACATCATTGCATTCCAGCCTGGGTAACAAGAGCAAAGCTACATCTCAAAAAAAAAAAAAAAAAAAAAAAAGGATATGCATATTGGAGACAGATGATTCCTTACATTTCCTTTTTCTGCTTCTAGCACCCAAGGACACAGCACTGACTTATTTTCCAGCCCCCAAGCTCTAAAGATGCAGTAGTAAGCTCTGGGCTAATCAAGCCATGAAACTTACTTTATCCACCTGCGTCTACTCCAGTTTGTCTCTATGAACTAGAGGAAGTCGCTTTCTATTATCTTGTCTATAAAACTGGAATGGTATTTCCTGGCTGCTCCTTCTTTCACACTGATAAATATGGTTAATAATGGAAGCTGAGAATAGCCACACAATTCTGACTTCCTCAGAGATGTGGCTAAATAAAAATTATATAATACATATTAGTGTTCATCTACACATGCCTAATGAAAAGAAAGTTAAATGAGGAAGAGAGTGCTATGGACATTACAAATTCCACACATTCCTTTTAAAGCTTAGATTAAGCCTGAGCCTCATTAGCAAAAGTGCCTCAGCCACTTGATCACATAACCTCTGGATAGAGTCTGACAGTAGTGGTTTCTCTTTTGGTTGCTTTTGCTTCCTTTGTATACTCTCAAATTTCATTTAAGATTCTCATAAAAATAGTTGTAGGAGCTCAAAGTTTTCTTCTTTTCATCATATTGTTTTCAGAAATATAAACTGTCTTCTTAGTTGAAACACTCTTGTGTCATTAATGATGGACTCACTATAATATGTCTAAACTATATTTTGTATCAGTAAATATATTACAAAATTGTGGTTTTGTTCTTATTTTAGAGGCAAAACGGGGCTGGGATTTGAAACAAGGCTATGAGGCAAACTCTCTTTATCTACCCCCTCCCCACCTTCTCTCTCTCTCTTTCTCTCTCAGTAGCTCTCCCTGGATAGACAGACATGCCTGCTCCCATGCACACATCCACACACAGAGTTAGATGGTTATATATTGAACTTGGAGAAAACTTCAGCTAGCAGTCGGTCTTTGAAATTTTTTGAATTTACTTATGCCTTTAGAGCTCAGTATTGTTTTCATCTGCTATGCTTCCAGATAATAAAAGAGATACCCACAACATTCTGTATATTAATGCCATAAACACCTGCCTCTGGCAAAGCCTTAATGTGTGAACAAAGAAAGGAATTGTTCACACAGCAAAACATACAAGGAGAAATGTGTATCCGTGGTGGAAACCTCTCTGTCAGAGGGAATTTCAGATTATTTCAATGTTTACATTTGCAACTCAAGCATATTGACAGAGCAAAGCAAATAAATGTACACTAGGAAATGCAGGAAGAAAATTATTTGCCCAGATACTGCAAAGATTTTCTAGCTATGTGAGAAATGAAAATGCATTTTTGCCATGTTTGGTAAACTGAATGTTATTAAGAGGACAAACTCATGTAAAAAGGAGATAAGCAGAAACTGATTTGAATATTATTGCAGAGCAAAGTAAATAATCATGATGCATTCAACCTTTATAAATGTGCAAAAACAGATTAATTTTCCCAATTACAAGCCTTAATAATATTAAATGACTTTAAACACATGAAGTAGGGTAAGAAATAGATAGTAATGATAATACACAAGTGTGTTATAAGGGATATTAGTGAATATTTGGTTACACAAAATAAGGAGGGGATGGAGAAAAAAGGGAAAATGCTGGATTAAAGTTAAACAGATCCTCAACACTTATCATATTCTTAAAGGCTAATATACATTCTGAATCTCTAAATAGAAATAGAGCATACAATGTTTTTTAAACTTCGTAAACCCAGAAATACTTTCACAAAGCACCTTGAGAGACTAAGAGCTGTGAGGAATACATAGGTAAATGAATATCTTTCCAGTTGATTTAGACTTAGAGTTAAATTGAATTGCACAGGCACAGTGGCTAACACCTGTAATCCCAGCAATTTGGGAGGCTGAGGCGGGCAGATCACCTGAGGTCAGGAGCTCAAGACCAGCCTGGCCAACATGGTGAAACCCCGCTCTACTAAAAGTACAAAAATTAGTCGGGCATGGTGGCAGGCACCTGTAATCCCAGCTATTTGGGAGGCTGAGGCAGGAGAATCACTTGAACCCGGGGAAGCTGAGGTTGCAGTGACCCAAGATCACATCATTGCACTCCAGCCTGGGCAACAAGACTGAGGTTCCATCTCAAAAAATAAGTAAGATAAAATAACATAAACTGAATTGCACATTCTGTTCTAGATATTGGTACAATGGTGGATATTGAAATCTGATTCTTTGTGAATTAATAAATAAGTTACAGACATGCAAATAGAGAACTCATTATTCTATATTTGTTTCTGAAATCTAGTTCCCTATTTCTGAGAGTTGCAGGGTTTATGCCAGAAAAATGCTGACCAGATAGTCACAAAGAGGTATTATCAGATGGTCTCACAGTATATTGGCAATGTTACCATGATCCAGGTTCAGAAACTGGACTTTGTCATATCCAATATTGTATTATCAATCCCAGAGTTATAGACCTGGATTCTTTTTTTTTTTTTAATTCACTGATTTTCAATGGAAAAGAAAATTGTTGGTTCCAAGATGGCCGAATAGGAACAGCTCCGCTCTGTAGCTCCCACCGTGATTGATTCAGAAGACGGGTGATTTCTGCATTTCCAACTGAGGTACCTGGCTCATCTCACTGGGGCTGGTTGGACAGTGGGTGCAGCCCACAGAGGGTGAGCCAAAGCAGGGTAGGGCATCGCCTTACCCTGAAGGGTAAGGGGTCAGGGGATTTCCCTTTCCTATCCAGGGAAGCCGACAGATTGTACCTGGAAAAACAGGACACTCTCACCTAAATACTGCGCTATTCCCAAGGTCTTAGTAACCAGCAGACAAGGTGATTCTCTCCCGTGCCTGGCTCAGTGGGTCCCATGCCCACAGAGCCTTGCTCACTGCTAGCGCCGCAGTCTGAAATGGAACTGGGAGGGAGCAGCCTGGCTGGAGAAGGGACGTCCGCCGTTACTGAGGCTTGAGTAGGTAAATGAAGCGGCTGGAAAGCTTGAACTGGGAGGAACCCACCACACCTCAGCAAGGCCTACTGCCTCTATAAACTTCACCTCTGTGGGCAGGGCATAGCTGAACAAAAGCCAGCAGACAACTTCTGCAGACTTAAACGTCCCTGTCTGACAGCTCTGAAGACAACAGAGGTTCTCCCAACATGGCATTTGAGCTCTCAGAACAGACAGACTGCCTCCACAAGTGGGTCCCTGACCCCCATGTAGCCTAACTGGGCCTCCCAATAGGGGCTGACAGATGCCTCATATAAGTGGGGGCCCCTCTGGGACGAAGCTTCCAGAGGAAAGATCAGGCAGTAATATTTGCTGTTCTGCAGCCTCCACTAGTGATACCCAGGCAAACAGGGTCTGGAGTGGACCTCCAGCAAGTTCCAACAGACCTGTAGCTGAGGGACCTGACTATTAGAAGGAAAAAACTAACAAACAGAAAGGAATAGCATCAACATCAACAAAAAGGACATCTACACCAAAACCCCATCTATAGGTCACCAAAAATCAAAGACCAAAGGTAGACAAAACCACAGAGATGGGGAGAAACCAAAGCAGAAAAACTGAAAATTCTAAAAATCAGAGCACCTCTTCTCCTCCAAAGGATTGCAGCTCCTCACCAACAATGGAACAAAGCTGGGCAGAGAATGGCTTTGATGAGCTGACAGTAGTAGGCTTCAGAAGGCCAGTAATAACAAACTTTAAGCTAACGGAGCATGTCCGAGCCCAGGACAAGGAAGCCAAAAACCTTGAAAAAAGTTAGACAAATGGCTAACTAGAATAAACAGTGTAGAGAACACCTTAAATGACCTGATAGAACTGAAATCCATGGCACAAGAACTTTGTGACGCATGCACAAGCTTCAATAGCCAATTAGATCAAGTGGAAGAAAGGGTATCTGTGATTGAAGATCAAATTAATGAAATAACATGAGAAAATAGGGTTAGAGGAAAAACAGTAAAAATAAATGAACAAAGCCTCCAAGAAATATGGGACTATGTGAAAAGACCAAATCTACGTTTGATTGGTGAACCTGAAAGGGTTGGGAAGAATGGAATCAAGTTGGAAAACACTCTTCAGAATATTATCCAGGAGAACCCCAACCTGGCCAGGCAGGCCAACATTCAAACTCAGAAAATACAGAGAACACCACAAAGATACTCCTCAAGAAGAGCAACCCCAAGATACATAATTGTCAGATTTACCAAGGTTGAAATGAAGGAAAAAATGTTAAGGGCAGCCAAAGAGAAAGGGTGAGTTACCCACAAAGGGAAGCCCATCAGACTAATAGCAGATCTCTTGGCAGAAACCCTAAGAGCCAGAAGAGAGTGGGGGCCATATTCCACATTCTTAAAGAAAAGAATTTTCAACCCAGAATTTCATATCCAGCCAAACTAAGCTTCATAAGTGAAGGAGAAATAAAATCCTTTACAGACAAACAAATGCTGAGAGATTTTGTAACCACCAGGCCTGTCTTACAAGAGCTCCTGAAGGAAGCACTAAACATGGAAAGAAACAACCAATACCAGCAATTGCAAAAACATGCCAAATTGTAAAGACCATTGACGCTGTGAAGAAACTGCATCAATTAACAGGCAAAATAACCAGCTAACATCATAATGACAGATCAAATTCGCACATAACAATATTAACCTTAAATGTAAAT
>NW_016804432.1:39676-43874 GCF_001698545.2 Rhinopithecus bieti | reverse complement strand
AAATAAAAGAGGACACAAACAAATGGAAGAACATTCCATGCTCATGGATAGGAAGAATCAATATCATGAAAATGGCCATACTGCCCAAGGTAATTTATAGATTCAATGGCATCCCCATTAAGCTACCAATGACTTTCTTCACAGAATTGGAAAAAAACTACTTTAAATTTAATATGGAACCAAAAAAGAGCCCACATTGCCAAGACACTCCTAAGCAAAAAGAACAAAGCTGGAGGCATCACGCTACCTGACTTCAAACTGTACTACAAGGCTACAGCAAACAAAACAGCATGATACTGGTACCAAAACAGAGATATAGACCAATGGAACAGAACAGAGGCCTCAGAAATAATACCACACATCTACAACCATCTGATCTTTGACAAACCTTACAAAAACAAGAAATGGGGAAAGAATCCCCGATTTAATAAATGGTGCTAGGAAAACTGGCTAGCCATACGCAGAAAGCTGAAACTGGATCCCTTCCTTACACCTTATACAAAAATTAAATCAAGATGGATTAAAGACTTAAACGTTAGACCTAAAACCATAAAAAGCCTAGAAGAAAACCTATGCAATACCATTCAGGACACAAGCATGGGCAAGGATTTCATGACTAAAACACCAAAAGCAATGACAACAAAAGCCAAAATAGACAAATGGGATCTAATTAAACTAAAGAGCTTCTACATGGCAAAAGAACCTACCATCAGAGTGAACAGGCAACCTACAGAATGGAAGAAAATTTTTGCAATCTACTCATCTGACAAAGGGCTAATATCCAGAATCTATAAAGAACTCAAACAAATTTACAAGAAAGAAATGACGCCTTCAAAAAGTGAGCAAAATATATGAACAGACACTTCTCAAAAGAAGACATCTATGCAGCCAACAGACACACACATGAAAAAAGGCTCATTATCATTAGTCATCAGAGACATGCAAATCAAAACCACAATGAGATACCATCTCACGCCAGTTAGAATGGCAATCATTAAAAAGTCAGGGAACAACAGGTGTTGGAGAGGATGTGGAGAAATAGGAACGCTTTTACACTGTTGGTGGGAGTGCAAATTAGTTCAACCATTGTGGAAGACTGTGTGGCAATCCCTCAAGGATCTAGAACTAGAAATACCACTTGGCCCAGGAATCCCGTTACTGGGTATATACCCAAAGGATTATAAATCATGCTACTATAAAGACACATGCAAAAGTATGTTTATTGCAGCACTATTCACAATAGCAAAGACTTGGAACCAACCCAAATGTCCATCAATGATAGATTGGATTAAAAAAATGTGACACATATACACCATGGAATACTATGCAGCCATAAAGAATGATGAGTTCATGTCCTTTGTAGGGACATGGATGAAGCTGGAAACCATCATTCTCAGCAAACTATCACAAGAACAGAAAACCAAACACCACATGTTCTCACTCATAGGTGCGAATTGAACAATGAGAACATTTTGACACAGGAAGGGGAACATCACACACCGGGGCCTGTCGTGGGGTGGGGGAAGGGGGGAGGGACAGCATTAGGAGATACACCTAATGTAAATGACGAGTTAATGGGTGCAGCACATCAACATGGCACATGTATACATATGTAACAAACCTGCATGTTGTGCACAGGTACTCTAGAACTTAAAAGTATAATAAAAAAAAAAAAAGAAAGAAAAAAGAAAACGTTATAGTGACCAAACATCTACATCATCTGCCTAGTAACTCTTCTCTTTGTAGACCGACCTATCCAGGTTATTTGGTGAGCACGGATCAGAGCAAGAATAGCTAGCAAGATGACCTACCTCATGAATGGCATCATATCAGGCCTTGAGAGCCTGATTCTCCCAACACCAGAGATGGGCATCTTCCCACAAGTCCCAGCTTTGGCCATGGTAGAGTATTGCATGAGCATTGCCAACTGCTGCTCCTTTCGGGCTGTTCTTCAATGTTTTTGGTAAACACTTCATTTTGACTAAATCCATGCTTCTTTAGTTATGATAATGCCATTCAATCTGCAGGAGGGTCGAAATATGACATTACAGTTACAGGCAGATTTCACCTAAAGCTATACTCTAGTAGATTGGAGGAACTTATTATTGCTCACCATGATTTTCCATAGTTTCATTTTCAGTCACTTTATTCCCACATTCTGACACTATCTTACTATCATATCTTTTTACTTGCTATAAGTAGAACAGGGTAAATTCAGACTCCGCCAGCGCACTACCACTTGTCTAGAGGTGTTAATCAGGGAGACACTACCATGTACATATATGTGTAATACAACTGTGCTTGCACCATCCATATCCATTAGGATTTTCTCCAGGCACAGCCAAGAGGAGGAATGACCAGAAATGCTAGAGAGCTAACTCCTCTCAGAACAGCCCACAACCAATGACAAAAATATTCAGTCTCCTCATTTTCAGATATGACAGCTCTGAAATTTGTTTTATATCATCCCCCAGGGGTCTCCAGTGGAACTGAGTCACAATTGCCCACAGTGGTAATCTGCTCATTAGTCACATGGTATATTGCCTTCCTTTCTCTGTTTCATTTCTCTACTTCCCCACTCGTACTTCCTAGGATCATGTCCAAAATAAGCTACGGACACCTCAAATACCATTTGACTCTCAGAGTTCCAGGGAAACCCAACCTAAGGCAACATGTAACCATAGAATTGAACTACAAATCTGGTTTAGACTCAGAACTGTTTACTTTCTCCCTGAGTGCTTAATTCATTTTAATTGCCAACGCCTGGACTTGCACAATTCTGTAGAATGATAATTTGCTTATATATTACTGATCAATCCATAACATGAGGCAGCTACTCTATTTTCCTTGGAAAAAAATTATTTTATCAAATGAGTCATTCTGCCTGTGGTTTGGTCCAGTGTAGAACCTATTGCTTGTAGTGTGAAACTAAATGACAAGATTCCAGTTTGCAGATTGGGCTCTGCAAAGCTCAATCCCTCTTTGCCCTTTCCCTGGCCTTGAATCAAGTTTCCTGTGAATGTTTTTCAATTTCTAATTAAAGTGCATTATTTTTAATGAATAGAATTTTCATGGTGTTGTGCATGCTGAAAAATGCATTGCATTTTGAAAATTGCAGCGAAGGATAAATCAATGACTGCAGCACGATTCAGGCACTTTCCCTGGCAGTCCACCACTCTGTTACCTCACTTGTAACAGAAGGATGATGCATTTAGTATATTTTGAAGAATCTTACTCTAAAATTTTAATTTCTGTAATTCTAACTACCAAAAATTATGGCATTTGTGATTACATTGAAATTATTAAAATAGTATAAACCGTAGGGAAATATTTGCTTCAAAATTCTAGAAGTTAGAATATGAATGATTATTTGTACTTTTTTGTATTTGAAAGTTAGCTTTAGCCTAGTTTTAAGCTAACAGTTTTAAAAATAATTTCTCATTTAGGTCAAAATGGAACTTCAGAATGTTTTAAAATTAAATATCCAAATTGGGATATTTATTGCAATAGTTTCTAATACTGATATAAGAAATAATACAGTAAAGTCATATAATGATTTAAAGAATTTCTAATTTTCTTGAACTGCTGCTTTTTTATTGGAGGGCAAAAGCTGGATCCTGAGAGTAACACAGTTTGTTGATGTGTTATGAGAGGTCTTTACCTCTTTGGTGAGATATTTAAGGATAGATTGGATTAATTTATAGGATGAAATGACCTTTACAGTAAACAAAAAGTATGAGAATTGTTAAAAGGCCCATAAAACCCTTTAAACTTTAAATGGCTCTGAATTTATTTACATAAATTGATTAGAAATTCATGGATTTCATTTTTTCTAAGATTTACTTTTATTTTTTAAATGAAGAAGAACTGTGCCTTCTAGTTTTCTTAACTCAGCTTTTTTTTTTTTCTTTTTTAACTTCTTGATGTTTAAGAAGCTACAGCACAGCAGGGCAGGTACCCGACTAAATCGAACCCACCTTTTGAAAGATGTTGTCATTGACCATGGAAGACTGTGGCATTTTATTTTGTAAATTTCAATCTTCCTCAAAAAATGAAAGACCAACTTTGAAGTTGATGTTCTCCCATAGACTGTAAATAGAAGATGGATATGTAAAAGACGAATTCAAACTACCATTCAATGACCTGAGAAATAACTCTACTGCAATAACTCTATTGCAATAGAAATAACTCTATTGAG
>NW_016804432.1:28927-35462 GCF_001698545.2 Rhinopithecus bieti | reverse complement strand
TTTTTTTTGTAGAGACAGGCTTTTGCCATGCTGCCCAGGCTGGTCTTAAACTCCTGTGCTCAAGCAATCTGCCCAACTTGGCCTCCCAAAGTGCTGGTATTACAGGAATGAGCCATTGTGCTCAGTATGATTTTTAAAAGAATTATCTTGATTTAAAAAAATTAAAACATAATCCTTTCTGTTAAAAAATTTGCATAAAACTTGGAAATAAGAAAAGAACATCTGCATGTCCTTTCACTGTCTTACTGGAGCATTGTCTGACATGTACATTCAAAGGACTACTTAATTCTGTAGGTGATATACTTTTATTGTCGCACTTATATTTATTATTGGTTAGAGCTTAACTATAGAAATTACATGCTAAATTGTATGTTTTGTCCATGAGAGATGCAAATTACATCTTTCCGGAAGAAAAGAAAATCCCAAAGATTATGTTTTACTTCCTTATAGGACATTAATTAGGACATGAATCAAGTTTGTCTCAAACTTAGCCAACTTATTTCTCCACCCTTTCCAGACTGATGATATGAACTGCTGTTCATAAAGTTCTCCTCTTAATCAGCTTTACCATTCTGCTGGTTTACTTATTAATTATTTTAAAATATTTGACATGTCGTTGTTTTGTATTTGTACGAATCATTTCTAAAGTTTTGAAAATTATATTTTGGCAATTCAAAATATTTTAGCCATCATACATGTCTCTGTGTGTATGAATTGACTAATGATTTTATTCAAACAGTATTAATAAAGGGGTTCTATTTTGGTTTCAATTCTGTATGTATATATAGAATTCTGTATGCATATGTGTATATACATGTATGTGTTAAAATATGAAGACACATTAGAGAAAGTCTATACAATATTTAATGGCCACAATTCAGCCACACACACCAAAAAAATGTTTAGAAAATAGTAAATTGTGTAATTATGTATTATTTCTTAATCTGGAATAAAATAATTTATAGAAGTATTTTTTGAAAAACCAGAATGTAGAATCTGGCTTTTGAGTCCAGGGTCTGAGAAAATTATTTTTGTTCCCTTTGATTCCCCAGACAGAATATATGTAATAATTTTTCATCAATTTTTAATTTACAATTTAAATACTAAGCAATAAAGAGATTTACATAAAAGATTTTATAACAATAGTCATTTGCAGTGCAAAATGTGGTTTCTTATTATTTCTAGCTCTTAAAATGTTAATGTAATACATAGCTGTCTAATTTTACCAGACAGTTTAATTTCCCTTGAAAATATGGACCTCAGTGAAGGGTCCAAATTAAAAGAAATTAATATGTTCCAAATATTAATTTATTTTCTGGTCTTCTGAGTTCTATTATAACTACACTTTGTGGAAAATTCTACTTAACGGAAGCAATGAAAAGTAATCCTAGTTGGAGATGCTTCACATTACCAGAAAATAAAATGCTTTTAGGATGAGTATTCTATGCTCATTTCATTATGCTAATTACCATCAAATATCATCATAATAAAATTCTGTTGGCATGGAAACTAGTAGAAATACATTGGTCAAACATACTTGTTCTTTATCAGCTCTCCCTACATAGAATAAAATTTTCATTTGCTGTTCCCAGGATCTTTCCAGTTTGGGGCAATATACTATTTAGAAGGTTAAGTTGCTCTATATATGTTAAATATTAACAAACAGGTTTTAATAATTGATACTTGAACTTCAAATTTGGTGTGTAGATTGTATAGAAGAAAGCAAGAGTTATGTTGAAATTATAATAGAATATAGCTTTAATGATAAGTTTGGAAAACCTAAGATTCTTGGCCTCTGCTGTCCAGTACAGTGGCCACATGTGGATATTTGTGCTTAAGATTAAATTAATTAAAATTGAATAAAGTTTAAAATTTGGTCTTTTATCTTACTAGCCACATTTCTAGTGCTCAGCATCTTCATGTTGTTCCTAGCTATTGTATTGGTCAGTGCAGATATAGAACATTTCTATAATTGCAGAAAATGCTATTGGAAAGCTCTGTTCCAGATTTCTGATATGTTGATCATGCTTCTTTCTTTTTTTCTTCTTTCTTTTTTCAAGTGTTAAAGATAAATTTGAAATTTAAAGTGTAAGCAGTATGTGATTGGACAGATATACAAGACATCAAGTTAAATTTAATCATTCTTAATTTATTAAGCAGGGAATTTCAGTTTTCACATTTACCTGTTATAAATACAGAAACCATTCTCTAATATTATTTAGATTAAAATGCATGGAATGTGCTTCATTCATTCTTAATATTTATTAAAATTATNTGTTAAAAGGCCCATAAAACCCTTTAAACTTTAAATGGCTCTGAATTTATTTACATAAATTGATTAGAAATTCATGGATTTCATTTTTTCTAAGATTTACTTTTATTTTTTAAATGAAGAAGAACTGTGCCTTCTAGTTTTCTTAACTCAGCTTTTTTTTTTTCTTTTTTAACTTCTTGATGTTTAAGAAGCTACAGCACAGCAGGGCAGGTACCCGACTAAATCGAACCCACCTTTTGAAAGATGTTGTCATTGACCATGGAAGACTGTGGCATTTTATTTTGTAAATTTCAATCTTCCTCAAAAAATGAAAGACCAACTTTGAAGTTGATGTTCTCCCATAGACTGTAAATAGAAGATGGATATGTAAAAGACGAATTCAAACTACCATTCAATGACCTGAGAAATAACTCTACTGCAATAACTCTATTGCAATAGAAATAACTCTATTGAGATTCTAAAGGATGCTCACCTGTGGGCCAGTCTGACTGCTGGGGTGTGCAGTGACCTTGGCAGAGACTGCCTTCAGGTGTGCTGCTCTCCAAAGTGGCTTTCTGGATCCTAATTATGTCAGGCTGTCACTTCTCTCAGCAAGTACCCATTCATCCTACTTTGTTTCCTCAAATATTCAAAGTCCTTATTTTGTATTACACTATCTCTTAGCAAAAGTACCCTTGCTGTTCTTCAAGAATATCCATTTTATTTTAGCAAATAAAATATCTTTTATAGAACTACTTTCTGGATATCTCTGGAAATGAAAATTGATGCCTGCCAGATAGATTTCAACACAGTACTCAGTAATGAAAACCAATCATTATTCTAATTGATTTCTTTCATTTTGTTTCACAGAATCATGAGACTCCCAATGCCTTGTGTCTTCCTCCCTGCTTAGGATATGTGGAAACATTTCAAAGAAGAACTGAAGGAACGAATTTGTATGCTTTGGCTCTCGTAAGTCTTAGATTAAATGATAGTTGTGTTTTATACAAAATAATTTTGTTTCCATATCCCTCTTCCTCAGACTGTTTCCTGGAAGCTGTTCACCATCATCTTAGTAATTTAAGCTTCTCAAGACCTATGACTTCCTAAATTTTTCTATTGTGTGACTCAAAGTTACATTTATATTTGCTTTACTTACAAGTGTTTAAATATCTGGATGTAGTCACAAGTAAGCTGGATGATAATAACAGGTTGCAATTTTTAAGAACTTATTATTTTTAGACAGTGTGCTAAATGCTTTCTACATATTATCTTATTTAATCCTCTTAACAGCACTATGAGAGAGATCTTTATCAATTAACCACGTTTCACAGATATGAAAGCTAAGGCCTAGATTAAGCACCATGCCCAAAGTAGAACAGCTGGTCCCTTGTAGTACTGGAACTCAAACTGAGATTGACAGCAAAGCACTAAACAAGGAATTTTATTTCACTTCTCAATTTCTCCTGAACAAATAATTTCAAAGAATATACTTGAAAAAAATTAATAAACTAGAAATAAATTACCAGCTGTCATGATCCTCTTGTAGCTCACAGATTGCACCCTTCCACCATATAAATACACATCAACAGCAAACATTTGGATATGCTCCAGTGTCAATTAAAAGAAAATAGAGAACCCAGTGTGAATATTTCAAATTTAAAATCATATTCCATTCTTCCTCACAAATGCCTTTTCCTCCTCCAAACCGGTGTCAACCAGGAGTTACTCATCCATTCTTTTTTTTTTTTTTTTTTTTTATGTTGCAGGTCATGTTTATCAAACATTTTTGTTTGCCTCTTATGTGACTGCAATAATCAGCTGAATCAGTTGCCCTCCACTGGCATGCTGGGGCATATGGGAATGTACCACAAATGTTTCCCGGGTATGCTGCCAAATTTTGCTATGTGTAAAATGTATTTTGGTTACAACTAAGAATACATATGGTCACTGCAATGTCTGTCAGATGGAATATGGAGCAAAAGGGGTCCTGTGCTTTCCTGTGGAGCAGGTTAGGACTTGCTGAGGGAAAGAAGAGAAGGTTGGTGGGTGTATTTTCAAGCTGGCTTCCAAGTAACATGGAGGGTTACTTCGCAAATTTAGAGATCGTTGTCACTTGAGTATTTAAGAAAGTACTTATTTGGAATAATCAGTTATTCTCAAATAGAGACCCAGTAACTGTTTGAATTCTATGAGGACTGAGGTCATTTCTCCAGGTGTCTGAGATCTTGGTATGCTATGACTCATCATGTGTAATAACCATTAGTGGTGATACAAATGCAAAAAGTTGAAAAACCACTGAAATAGACCAATGACTTTTTAATTTTGCTTATAGAGCTGACCTTAGAAAAGATTATATTTTATCCCTTTCCTTCCAGTGACTTTCTTATGTTTTAGAAAACCAATAATCTCTTGCTGCCCCTCATTTTCCATGTCCCCTCTGTTTTGCCACACTTGAGCTTAACTTCTTGAATAGTAATCCTTTATTGTCATACTAATTTCTGGTTATATCTCAACAACCTAAACCAATTCAACTACTTGGAATAATGGACTGCCTGATTGTCTGCTAGAATTAGTAACCTCAATATCTGAGCTCTATGGGTTTTGATAAATTCTAATTTGTCACTTACACAAATGGTCAAACAGATTTTATATGTATAGATTGGAAGAAGCCAAGCATTCAAACTACGAATAATCAATCTGTAAACCATATATATGTAAATACACACAACCCCCAACACACACACACACACACACACACATACACACACACATTCAACTATCCATTATTCTGTGGGGAAAAGGCAATTAATCTTCATGTCTTTGTGAAGAAACCATGTGCCTATGTCTTACCTAAATTACTACATGTTGAATGATTAAAAAATATTTTCTCTAATATTGGAAATGGACATGAACACTGCCAGAAACATCAGAAAATAATGAAAAAAATCAAGAAGTATATGCACTTATCTTTTTTAAAAAAGATGACATTTTGATACACTTATGTGTCTGCCTTCTACCTAGCTTCATAGAAGCTCTCATTTTTTTCTTTTTATCAAATTCAGAAACTGTTCTGCAAATGTGAGCCTCTATTTGCCTATAATGGTAACATTATTCTTAGCCAAAAGCATAGAATTATATTTGTATGGCTCATCTCCAAATTCTACTGGTTGCCCTCTGTGAATGTGCTAATTGCATTTTTTAGCTATCCATTTTCTTATCTTAGCCTTTGTGGTTTTATGCACACTTTACTAGATGTTACACTTTCTTGTGTTTAGGTTTTATTTGCATGACACCAAAGTGTGAGTCAGTTGGCTCATTGCATTTTGCATACATTGTGCATAATGAATACTAGAGTGAAGATTATCTTTTCATGGAGCAACACTGAAAACATGTGTTTCTCTGCCAGATCTGCTTTGATGAAAAACAGAGAAACCTAAAATGTTGGGCAGTGTATGGTAAAGTAATCTTTCTATAATCCAATCTTAGCAATGAGAGACTTTGTATTTTTCCTTTTTTTTTTTTTTATTGTACATACCTCATTGTTCTTTAATTTTAACAAGTGAGATCAGAGAAAACCCTACTTTACTTTTCAATTTAATAAAAGTGTGAGATGTAATGTTTACATATGTGTGTGTATATATTATGATTATCACATAATTCTCAATGTTGATAAAATATGGTATATAAGTGATTATAATTCAGGTCTATTCTTAAAGTTATATAAAAGAGAAACACTCATAAAGAATGAAAATAAAATTATAATCCAAAATTATTGGCACAAATCTTTTAAAACACCATTTTTCTTATGCTGAATTTGTGTCTGCAATAGGGCCTTTTATCTATTCTTGTCTCAGTGCCTTGTTTTTGCTATTGTAGGTTTACAATGTGTTTTAATATCTAATATTGCAGATGGCCCCTTCCATTGATTTGATATGCATTGCACTGCATCCCTGGAATACTTTGGAAGAGAACTTTGTGCCACCATCCAATACAGAAAAAATAATCCTACCTGGTGTTTTCCTGTTGCTTTAACTTTCCACTTTAGAAAGAAACCCAGCCTGCACAGGCTTTTTTCTTGGAGAAGCACCTGCCATTTTATGTTTTATCTGCTGCTTATGGTGATCTCCTTACCTCACCAAATTGTGGGCTGTTCAGATTTTCTCTCCTTATATCCCAAAGGATCCACAAAGGAGAACATATGTTTCCTTAATCTAGAAAGAAAGAGAAAGAGTGGAAGGAAGGAAGGAAGGAAGGAAGGAAGGAAGGAAGGAAGGAAGG
>NW_016804432.1:12980-28610 GCF_001698545.2 Rhinopithecus bieti | reverse complement strand
TTTTTTTTGTAGAGACAGGCTTTTGCCATGCTGCCCAGGCTGGTCTTAAACTCCTGTGCTCAAGCAATCTGCCCAACTTGGCCTCCCAAAGTGCTGGTATTACAGGAATGAGCCATTGTGCTCAGTATGATTTTTAAAAGAATTATCTTGATTTAAAAAAATTAAAACATAATCCTTTCTGTTAAAAAATTTGCATAAAACTTGGAAATAAGAAAAAGAACATCTGCATGTCCTTTCACTGTCTTACTGGAGCATTGTCTGACATGTACATTCAAAGGACTACTTAATTCTGTAGGTGATATACTTTTTATTGTCGCACTTATATTTATTATTGGTTAGAGCTTAACTATAGAAATTACATGCTAAATTGTATGTTTTTGTCCATGAGAGATGCAAATTACATCTTTCCGGAAGAAAAGAAAATCCCAAAGATTATGTTTTACTTCCTTATAGGACATTAATTAGGACATGAATCAAGTTTGTCTCAAACTTAGCCAACTTATTTCTCCACCCTTTCCAGACTGATGATATGAACTGCTGTTCATAAAGTTCTCCTCTTAATCAGCTTTACCATTCTGCTGGTTTACTTATTAATTATTTTTAAAATATTTGACATGTCGTTGTTTTGTATTTGTACGAATCATTTCTAAAGTTTTGAAAATTATATTTTGGCAATTCAAAATATTTTAGCCATCATACATGTCTCTGTGTGTATGAATTGACTAATGATTTTATTCAAACAGTATTAATAAAGGGGTTCTATTTTGGTTTCAATTCTGTATGTATATATAGAATTCTGTATGCATATGTGTATATACATGTATGTGTTAAAAATATGAAGACACATTAGAGAAAGTCTATACAATATTTAATGGCCACAATTCAGCCACACACACCAAAAAAATGTTTAGAAAATAGTAAATTGTGTAATTATGTATTATTTCTTAATCTGGAATAAAATAATTTATAGAAGTATTTTTTGAAAAACCAGAATGTAGAATCTGGCTTTTGAGTCCAGGGTCTGAGAAAATTATTTTTGTTCCCTTTGATTCCCCAGACAGAATATATGTAATAATTTTTCATCAATTTTTAATTTACAATTTAAATACTAAGCAATAAAGAGATTTACATAAAAGATTTTTATAACAATAGTCATTTGCAGTGCAAAAATGTGGTTTCTTATTATTTCTAGCTCTTAAAATGTTAATGTAATACATAGCTGTCTAATTTTACCAGACAGTTTAATTTCCCTTGAAAATATGGACCTCAGTGAAGGGTCCAAATTAAAAAGAAATTAATATGTTCCAAATATTAATTTATTTTTCTGGTCTTCTGAGTTCTATTATAACTACACTTTGTGGAAAAATTCTACTTAACGGAAGCAATGAAAAGTAATCCTAGTTGGAGATGCTTCACATTACCAGAAAATAAAATGCTTTTAGGATGAGTATTCTATGCTCATTTCATTATGCTAATTACCATCAAATATCATCATAATAAAAATTCTGTTGGCATGGAAACTAGTAGAAATACATTGGTCAAACATACTTGTTCTTTATCAGCTCTCCCTACATAGAATAAAAATTTTCATTTGCTGTTCCCAGGATCTTTCCAGTTTGGGGCAATATACTATTTAGAAGGTTAAGTTGCTCTATATATGTTAAATATTAACAAACAGGTTTTAATAATTGATACTTGAACTTCAAATTTGGTGTGTAGATTGTATAGAAGAAAGCAAGAGTTATGTTGAAATTATAATAGAATATAGCTTTAATGATAAGTTTGGAAAACCTAAGATTCTTGGCCTCTGCTGTCCAGTACAGTGGCCACATGTGGATATTTGTGCTTAAGATTAAATTAATTAAAATTGAATAAAGTTTAAAATTTGGTCTTTTATCTTACTAGCCACATTTCTAGTGCTCAGCATCTTCATGTTGTTCCTAGCTATTGTATTGGTCAGTGCAGATATAGAACATTTCTATAATTGCAGAAAATGCTATTGGAAAGCTCTGTTCCAGATTTCTGATATGTTGATCATGCTTCTTTCTTTTTTTCTTCTTTCTTTTTTCAAGTGTTAAAGATAAATTTGAAATTTAAAGTGTAAGCAGTATGTGATTGGACAGATATACAAGACATCAAGTTAAATTTAATCATTCTTAATTTATTAAGCAGGGAATTTCAGTTTTCACATTTACCTGTTATAAATACAGAAACCATTCTCTAATATTATTTAGATTAAAATGCATGGAATGTGCTTCATTCATTCTTAAAATTTATTATAATTATTTTTATTTTGAGTGAGAATCCTGTCTAAGATTAATAAAATTACCAAATGTCCAATAAAAGATCAGAGAAAGAGACCTAGAGAAAATAAGTGTTAGATTATCAATTCAAAATTCACCCTTGTCACCAAAACCAAATAATATGACTAATTTATCTCATAAGGCCTTTTTTTCAGGCTGAAAAAAACATTTACTAATTTCTTTTAATGCATCTATCATTTCCCTTTCTTAGATTAAATTCCTTAATTCTTACTTATATAATGTTAAACACATACCATTACCAGGAATATAATTCAGCAAGTATGAAAGTCTAAATCAGCAGCTGTTTCAGACATCTTTTTTCTGTCCATTCTGATCATAGGCAGTTGAGTCATATAGGTAGTAGTAATAATTGTTTTAAAATAATTTAATGTAAATAATTTCTAATTTTAAAATAATGGTAAAATAGAATATCTATTATTTTCCACTTTGGGATTTTATATGATATTTATTGCTCCTTAATATTACTTCTGTGTTTTAATCCTTTTGTAACTCAAGTTATGTTTATATTCAACTTAACGTAAAGAACGCAAAAACCCTATAGAATTACTGAAGAAAATCCCCTTTGGTGTAAAGTTATAGACTTATTACTTAGAGGGTTTTTGTTGTTGTTGTTGTTCGTTTGTTTGTTTGAGACGCTGTCTTGCTCTGTCACCCAGGCTGGGGTGCAGGGGCACGATCTCAGCTCACTGCAACCTCCGCCTCCCGGGTTCAAGCGATTCTCCTACCTCAGCCTACCGAGTAGCTGGGATTACAGGTGCCCACCACCATGAGCAGCCAATTTTTAAAATATTTTTAGTAGAGACAGGGTTTCACCATGTTGGCCAAGCTGGTCTCGAACTCCTGACCTCAAGTGATCCACCCACCTCGGCCTCCCAGAGTGCTGGGTTTACAGGTGTGAGCCACCGTGCCTGCCCTACTTGAGTTTTAATAACAGGTATTTGCATTAAAAATTAATGTGAACTTAATAAACTCTTGGAAACTTTTGAGTTTTCAAGCAGTCAAGAAAAACCTTTGTGCCATTCGATTGAGAAAAACATGGAAAGAGAGAAATGTTACTGACATTCTGACCCTTCCAGGAAAGAGGTAACTCATCATTTCATGGAAAGAAAATGTTAATTTGAATATTGAGCTAGAGATTCTGATTATTTAAATGTCATTTTAGGAGACAAAATACCTGGTAAAATTACAATATATTACATTTAAATATCTCAAAAATACCTCATATATGTCTGTGTTTAATGTAGTCTCTTATGTAAAGAGAGCCTAACTGAGTTCAAACCAAGTATTGGCAATAGAGAAAATTTTAATTTAACCTAAAATTTAAATATGTTTTATTAAATTGTATTGATTTAAATAAAACAGCTTTACATTCAAATCACCGGCATAACAGTGAAAGTTTCATAATCTTATCTAATTACAGCAATCGTAACATAAAGATCTGAGTCTGAGAAAATGATTTTATCTCTTGTCGAATATATCAAATGCACATAATCTTGAGTTAAAAACACTGTAATTTTTAACTATGTATTTAAACCAAAACAAAGCACATGACCTGGAAAGATTTAGTGCTGGCATGAAAGAATGGTTATCAGATGATTTATCAATGTAGTTAACTACAATAACAGACTGAGAAAGAAAAAATTTCATAAGATATAGAGAAACCATTTAAAATATCTTTAGCAAAACCCTATGAAAAATACCATACTAAATGGTAAAATTTTGAAGCAGTACTATTAATGTTAAGAGTAAGATAATTATGACTGTGGGTTCCATACAATTCAACATCATACTGAAGGTCCTTGCAATAAGACAGATAAAAGTATAAGAATCAGAATAAAAGAGGCAAAAATTTTGTTTTCAGCAACATGATTGAATGTAGGAAAAAAATCAAAAGTTGATAAATAAACTTTTATTAATAAGAGAGGACAGCAAAATTTTTTGGATATAAGACCAGTGTTCAAAATTAACAGCTTTCCATTGCACAAACAAAACTATTTAGAAAATAATATGGTAGTAGCAATAATCAAAAGGGGCCTAGGAAAAGATAAGTAAGACCTTTTAAAAGAAAATTACAGTTGATGAAGGACATGAAAAAAGACCTGACTATGTGTAAAGATTCACTAAGCTCCCTAATGAAGTGACTTGACATTATAATTAATTCTCCACTAAATAATCTGGAAATTTAATGCAATTCAAATGAATACCCTACAGGAATTTACCAACAGGTCTAAATCCTATATGGGAGATTCAAGTTCTAAAAGTTGACAGAACCAATTTTGTAGAAAATAAAAAGATAAAACTTTCTTTGCCAGGTATCAAGATCTATAACTAAGGAATAATAAAGAAAACAGATATAATTAATTAATTAGTTAAGAAAACCGCACATATTATTTGTTGATACCAGGATAGATAAATAATCTAATGAGCAAAATGCAGAAACTTGGCACATTACCAAATTAATTGACTATATGGAATTTTAAAAAATAGGTATCCACCTGATAACAAAAAAAATTGCCAGGTATTTAAACATTTAAATTTAAAAATAAAAGCTTTTAGAAAACGTCAGTATAAGGAAGAATTTTTTAAACAAGACTTGAAGATTACTAGAAAAATATATTAGTAATTTTATCTACATTCAAATTTTAATAAAAGCAAGCCACATTATGTAGATATATTAAAAGAAGGAAGATGTCGTAAAACATGTATTTGATAAACAATGAATGCCTGGAATTTATAAAAGTTCTTCCCAATCAATAAGTAATTAACAAGTGACTGAATGGCCTGTAAATATAAAAAGGATAATCACCCTCAGTAGTAATCAGCAAAATGCACATTAATACAATGAGGTATCATTTTATAACCATATGATTGGCAACATGCAAACAGCCTTACAATACTAAACTTTGTCAAAGATGAAGAAAAAGAGTAAGCTCATACACTGCTACTGGAACTATGAATTAGTTAAGTTACTTTGGGGAGCAATTTGAAAATATCTAACAAATGTGAAGATGTACATACACTATAATCCAACAATTCTACTTACAGGACGATGGATGTCTCTGTGTATAAAGACTTTCACTAACACACACACACACATATATGTGTATATATATATGGATAAGTATTATCAACGTATACATATGGAGAAATATGTTGATATTATTTGTAATTGAAAAATTAGACACAAGTTCAACATCCATTAACAAGAAAATAAATAAGCCATTGTTGCATTTTATACAAAGTAATACTACTCAGCAATAGAAATATATGCCTGGACATGACTAAATCTCAGAGACATAACATTTAAGCAAAAGAATTTCAGAATTTCAAACTTCTCCAGGTAAAAATTTTTAGACACTTTGCATCTCATACTTCTTTATAGTGTATAAACCCCACTTCTTTATAGTGTATAATTTAAAAGAATCATAAGCTATTTCTGAATCTTGTTTGCTAATAACCTTGCTAAGAATTTTTTAAATTTATATTCATGAGAGATATTGGTTCACATTTTTTTGTTTATTTGTGTACTCTCTTTGTCTGGTTTTGGTATAAGAGTAAAACAAGCTTCATAAAGTGAATTAGGAAATATTTTCTCCACTATTTTCTGGAAGAGATATGTAGAATTGTTGTTACTTTAAAAAATATAAAGCTCTCAGGAAAATAGAATAGAGGGGAACTGCCTCAGCTTGACAACATCTTCAAAAACCTACAGCTAAGATTTATATTTAATTGTGAAGTACTGAATTTTTTTCCTAAATTCAGAAATAAGTAGTGCATTCTCACTATTCTTATTGATTATGCTATTGGAAGTTCTAGCCAATTCAATAAGACAAGGGAAGGAAATGAAAAGTATACAGATCAGAAAGTAAGAAATAAAACTGTCCTTCTTTGCAGATGCATTGATTATCTATGTAGAAAATTCTGAAGAATCTACAAAAAACTCCTAGTACTAATAATTGTGTTCCTTATGGTTGCAGAACACAAGATAAACATACAAAATTGTGCTGAAGTATCTGGACTTCCACAAGAAAAAGAAAAAAAAAAAGAGCCTCAACCTAAGTCTCACACCTTACACATCCTATACAAAGACGAATTCAAAATAGATCACAGATATATATGTAAAATGTAAAATTATAAAATTTTAGAAAAGAAAAGGAAATAATTTTAGAATCTAAGACAAGGCAAACAGTTCCATTACTTAATGCCAAAAACATAATCTATAAAAGAAAAAACATGATAAAGTGGACTTCGTCAAAATTAGAAACTTTTGCTCTGTGAAAAAAGCCTTGTTTAGATGATGAAAAGACAAGGTATGTGTTGGGGAAAAATATTTCCAAACCACATAGCCAAGAAAAGACCAGTATCTAGAACATCTGAAGAAATCTCAAAACTAAACAATGAAAAACAAATGCTATTTGAATATGGGCAAAAAGGCATGGATAGATATTTTACAAAAGAAAATAGACACATAATAAACAAACTATGGAAGATGTTCAACATCATTAGCCACAGAGAAATGCAAATTAAAACCACAATCAACCAGATAACCCTGCAAACCCATCAGAAAGGCTAAAATGAAAAAAAATAATTACAATATCAAATGCTGATGAGAATACAGAAAAACTGGATTACTCATATATACCGGTGGGAATGAAAAATAGTACTGCCATCCAGGAAAACAGTTTGACAATCTCTTAAAAATCTATATCTTCAATTACCATATAACTCAGCAATTGTACTCCTGGGCATTTATTTCAGAGAAATAGAGAATTTGTTCATATGAAAACCTATACATAAATGTTTATAGCACCTTTCTTGTAATAGTTCCAAACTAGACACAACCAAAATGTCCTTAAGTGAGTAAATTTTTAAGTACATTATGGTACATCTACATCATGAAACACTACTCAGCAATAAAAAGTAACAAACTATTGATATATGCAACAACCTGAATGAATAATCATACTGAGTATAAAAGGCCAATCTCAAAAGTTTACATATTATGAATCCATTTATATAATATTCTTGAAATGACAAAAACTGTAGAAATGGTGAACAGATTTGTGGTTGCAAAGGATTAAGCAGCGATTATGTGTCGAAGGATAAAGGTTGTAGCTATAAAAAAGTAACATAAGGAATCCTTGTGGTGATGGAAACGTCCTGTTTCTTAGCTGTATCAAGGTCAGCAGACTGTTGTGATGTTGCAGCAGTTTTGCAAGATGCCTCCATTGGAGGAAACTGAAAACTACATATGAAGCTATAATTAACTCAAAAAAATGTTAAACTAAAACACACACACACAAAGTTATTATCCTTGTAAAGAGTTAAAAATAATGTTTATAAGTAGTGTGACTAAGAATATAGCAAGTTTGTCATAAAATTTTGCCTCATTTAGTACTATATACCTCATTTTCCAGAGGGTGCTCAGAAGCCAAGTTTTACTGCTCTTTAAGGAGACTTGGCCAGCTATTAAGAGTTGAGATGCAAAACAAAAAATAAAAAAATACATATATTGTTACAGCCTGGCCAAAGTCTGTTGCTAAAATTATACCCCACTTCCAAATTCAACTGTCTTTGGTCTTATATCCCTAGTTCTAATAAATCATTTCTTTGCATGAAAATTATTGAAAGAACTTAAATGACTATTAAGGAGTCAAGTGCTTATTCTCATAATTAGGTTAAAATTTATTGTTCCCAGTATTTATAGTCCTTTGATCATTGAGCAAGACAATGAATAACACAATACTAAATATGGATGAGATTGAACCTTACCCTGTTTTGTTCACATGGCATTTACGTCCCTCCATTCACCCCAGGAAGGAAGTAAAGCTAAGGCCTGACCAATCAGCAAACTGGAGCACCTATTCTTTTGGGCAATGGCAAATTAAGGTGCCATAGAATCTCAGAGATGAAAACTAAGATACCATCGAACCATCTTCTCTTATTTAACACATGAGAAAACTAAATCCCAGAAGAACTAATGGATACTCTATTAGCAAATGTCAAATTAGCAAATGACAGAGCTTAATTTTCATCTATTGAATTTAAAACAATATTTACTAAACTTATACATACATTTATAGTAAGATTACTTTTTGTTTCAGATATACCCAGAAGGACTGAATGAGAAAGAGGGAACTTGCCATATGGCAGTATTTCAAGAAATGGCTTAGCTGGGGAGACTAACAGTAAAACACTCATGTCTTTTAGCAAATCAAATCTAATGAGTGAACTCTCAGTGGGGTTTGGAACTGCCTGAGAATATTCCTATAGGAACTGTGTCATCTTCCCTTCTGTGCCAATTATATCAAACAAAAATTGGCATAAAATCTCTCCAATAGCTGCTTCTCTCTACTTCTTCATCATGGTTTTCTTTCTGTGGTCTTTTGAGGTTCTCTCCTCACTCTACTTTTGACTTAAGTTCTCCACTCCTGACTCACCCAACTCCATGGCTTCACACGCCACCCAACTAATCTAAAACTTGATTCTCAGCTTTGGAACACTCTGCTGAACTCCAGGTGCATAGAAACAACCTCACGAACATTTCAAGCTCATCATGTCTAAGACAAAACTAATTATTTTCTCCTCTGTTCCCTATGTCTGCAGGTAACAACCATTTTCCAAGGCAAAAAAACAAAACAAAACAAAACAAAACTTGAAATTACTCCAGTCTACTTTCTCTTGCCACAATTGTATCTAATCAATACAATCTTCTTTCTGACCTTATTTGCTTCTTGATTATTGTGATAGCAGAACTGGTCTCTGCATCCTCTTACCTCCTCCCCACACACACAGAACTTCGTCTTGCCTTTTGTGGGCTTCCCTACAAGGCTGCCAGAGTGATCTTTCTGAAGTGCAAATCATACCATGTGACTCCTTAGCTTAAGGTAATGTAAGAGTTTCACAAACCTTTCAACCCAGAGTTTACACTCCTTAGCAGAATACACAAAGCTCTCTATGGATTGATCCCAAATTACCCATCAAGCCTCAACTCTGGACACTCTTTAATGCTTTCTTTCATAGAATACTGGTAGTTTCCAGACTTTCTTGTATTTTTCAAACACCATTGACTGTGCACATGGTCTTCCCTCACCTACCTCCTCTCCTACTGCTCTCCCACTCTGTACTCAGATTACAGCCATACAAGCCTCTGTGCTGTTCTTTGAAAATGCCAAGTGTGCTTCTGTTTTAGAATACAGTTTCCATACTAGACTGCCTCATGTTTTTTCGTACCCCTTTAATTATTCCATGCTTCTCCCTTTGCCTGTAGTATCCCTCTACCTAACCCAATTATGGCTCTTTTAATCTGTATATGAAATGTCAGCTCCAAATCACTTTCTGATGCTCTTGATGACCTGACCACTTTCCCCAGGATAATGTGGACGTCCCTTGCATACCATCTCCTGGTACTTCCAGGCATTGTATTGGTGACCTTTCACCAAGCAGGTAACTAGCTCTTACTGTGACTAAAGTCACAAAAACAGTAAATGGTAAATTCTATGGAAAAGGGGGTTTTATTTTTAGCATTTTAAAGTAAATATCAATAAACCCTAGAATGCATTACTGTTATGGCCTCTGCTGTTTTGTCCACCTTTGAAAACAGATAGAAAGATATATTTTTATCTATCAAGCATGATTATAGAATATTGTTATTTGTCAATGAATATACTACTACTTTTCATATTCATCCCTCTATTTCTCTTATTCTTTTCTTATTTTGTACTACTTCCCATTTCTCTCTTGTTTTCTCACTTATCACCTCCCTTCTTTCTTTTTTTTTATTTTTTCCTCCTCTCCTCTTCATTCCTTATTAATTTCTCAAGTGCCTACAAATGTGTCTCATGCTGTATATTCAGAAAACAAAAATTGACATAAAATCAAATTCAAATGTAAAGAGCTTAGAAAATGGGGAGACAGTTGAAATACCTATCAGTTAGCATACATTAAGTTACAAGTATTAGAAAAGCCATTCTTAAACTAGCTTAAGAAATAAAGAAATTGATTATCTCAGATAGCAAGAGGTCCAGAGATAGTGTGGCTCCTAATTTGGTTATATCAACAACATTGTCAAGAAACCAGATTCTCTCCTGTTTCCTCATCTCTATCCTTGATATGCATGCTTTATCTCCAGGCTGTTTCCCAGCATAGTTACAGGATGTTGCAGTACTTACATGTAACTTACATCAAGACAGAATCATTCAGATGCTGAATGCCTCTTCTGACATGTGCTTTATACAATTTAGAAAAACAGTTTGAGGCGCACACTCAGCCAAATGTCTGCCACATCTCATTGATTGGTATTGAATCAAAACCTTTTATTGAGACATTCAATAAATTCTTATTAAACAAATTCATGGAAATTCCAACAGCTCTAAAATTAGAGTTTAAAAAATGATGTGCCAGAACTCAGGAACAATATTATATTACCAAAATGTATTTGAGCAGATGAACAGAGCAAGAAAAGTAAATTATAGGAAGAGATTTCCATCTATCTCACTGCACACATGGAGACTTACTAGTTCAGAGACCTAGTAGCCATTTTTATTACCATCTTGTCTCCTTTCCCCCATTAGTGTATCTTTTCTGTATCAAATTAGCCACAAATTATGCACTTGTACAATAATATCAGGAAAACCAAAAAAACTGGTAGTTGAGAGGAATGAAATAAAAGCAAGTGGAATTTGCCCTCTTTGTGGAGTGGGTTACAAATGGTCCTTTTTTTTTTAATTATTAAAGTTGAAAATATATATATTTGAATATGTTTTAAAAATCACAATGGTAATTATGATAGGAAAACTAAAACCTTGGAAATCATTCGAGGATGAAGAAAAGTCAGAAAAATATAGTCTACATAACAAATGACCCAAAAAATTTAACAAGAAACATTGTTAGAAACAGAAAATAAAAACAAAAAAAGAGTACTCAGAAGTAAAATCAAATATATCAATTATTAGAGAAAAATTGTAAATTGCCTAACTCCATTCATTAACAGACAGGTTCTCAGACTGGAAAAAGAAAAATCTACTCTGTGTAGTTTATGATAGAGTGATCATGTAGTTTATTTCAAAATCAAGACACTTTTGAAAATGAAAGGCAGCCACTATCAATAATTATGCATAGAAGATAGAGGTAAACTAGACCCTAGACTGTCTCAGGCAAACAGGGATATATCATTACCCTATTTATGAAAGATATACTAAATGAACACGAAAATGTTGAACATAAAATAATTGTTAATATTTATCAGATTTTAAAACAAAGAATTAAAACATTTATATTAAACAAAATGATTTTAAGGCAAACAGCACTGAATATCAGTTAAAGGATAAATATTTATTGAGCATTCCGTATGTGCCAGGCACTGTTCCAGGGACCAAAATAATAGTAACAAAGAAGACCAACACAGTCACTGTCTTCACAGTCTATATTCTAAAACTTAACAAGCCAATGACTATGAAATAAATTAAGCGTTCTGTCTGTCTTTTCTGCTCTTTTGCTGTAATTCACTTTTATCATATTAACAAAAGTTTTACACTGAAACTAAACAGATAAAGTGGGGGAAAAAAAACAGGGGAAGAGGCAGGGTAGGGGAGAAGGGAGAAAAATCCTCAAGGAGTATAAAAAAAACTACTAAATTAAATCGAGTAGGAAATGTAAAAATAATATGTCATAATTAAATATGATTTATGCTAGTAATTTCAAGATGGTTCAATATTTTAAAAATCTATTAATGTATTAATGCACATGAGAAGGTCAAAGGAGATGAGACACAAAACCATTTCCCAATAGTCACATTGAAGAGCAATGTTAATCAGGTTGAGAAGCAGAAATTTCCTAGCACATTTGTTGGAGATTTAAGTTGGTTAAGTCCACAATCCTTCATCTGAAGTTCTAAACACTGGTTTTTGTTTTGTGTTTGTTTTTGTTTTTTGGTAATTCATTTGAAGACAAAGCTGTACTGACTTAAACTAACAAATAAATGGTAGAATGAAGAAAAGGAAGTTAAATGAATAATATGATCACATTTTTGTAAAATTTTGTATGTGTGTTTGTGGCAGGAGCAAAGAAGTTGGTAGACATCTAAGATGTATCTCTAAGTGGTGGAATGATGTGCAATATTTGTTTTAGTGTTTGTAATACTTTGATTTTCTTTCTTTTTAAAATTGATCAATGCCTCACTGTGAAGTATGAAGAAATTAACTCATCTACAATTACCCCTTCTTCACCTCCCCTCATCTCCCGGTTTTTCTAAATGATATAGTTTTTGTATTAATAATATTTATAAAACATGTGAATGTATATTTAAATCCTCAACTGTAATAAAACTTCCGTGTCTCTCTAAGACATGTTTCTACAAGTGTTGTCCCACAGCAGCACTATATTATGGTGATTTGGGGTCCTATCCCATGCCTGAACCATATTTTCTGAGCTTGGGGCTACAATATGACCAAACTCAAGAAATAATGAATGCATATTAAATGCAACAACATGGATACAATTGGAGGTCACTTTGTCAAGTGAAATAAGCCAGCACAGGAAGGCAATTTCACATGTTTTCACTTATTTGTGGAAGCTAAAAATTGAAACTATTGAACTCATGTAGGTACAGAGTAGAGGGATGGTTACCAGAGGCTGGAAAAGGTTAGGGGGTCGGGTGGGGGAGAGGTGGGGATGGTTAATGGATACAAAAAATTACAAAGAATAAATAAGACCTAATATTTGCTAGCACAACAGAATGGCTCTAGTAAAATAATTTAATTATACATTCTAAAATAACTAAAAGAGCATAATTGGATTGTTTGTAACACAAAGGATAAATGCTTGAGATGATGAATACTCCATTTACCCTAATGTGATTATTACACGTTGCATGCCTTTATCAAAATATCTCATGTAACCTGTAAATATATACATGTACTATGTGCCCACAAAAATTAGAAATTAAAAGCATATTAAAAACAATCTCCTTAAATGTTTTTCATGGACATTACAATGTGGGGACCACTGGCCTATAGTTTAGACTCAAAAATGAAAATATCAACAAGCACAATTAAGTATGATGGTGGGTGAATACAATTAACTCTAGAGTTAAGTGGCACACCCGAGCTGATTGATAGAATCATTTTATCTTGGGAGAAAAATATTTTAATGAATTACTATCACCATTTTCTCTGACAACTTCTTTCTTTGTCTAGTTGATTCCGAGTTAGAAATTTCCTCCAAAGCTCACTGAAGAACAAGCAGGCTTCAGTGTCAAACTACTATTTCTTTATTGCTCTAGGTTCTCTTTTGGACTAATTTTGGACTTATATTTTCCAGTAATTCCTTGAAGCTGATTGTATTCTTTCTTTACTTCCTCAGCTATAATGATTTTATTATTTTAAGAACATAGAAAATGTATGTCAGCAAGTGGGAATTAAGAGAGAGAAAGTTATACATGTTGAATCTATTGAGCCAGAATTTTTCTTATCTAAGTGCATTGTCATCATGATAATATTTAAAAAAAAAATTTAACTTTGACTATAAAATATCTGACACATATATGACTTTTTAAAAAGCATGAAAAGCCTGCGAATAGTACAATATTTTCTTAAGGTAATAAAGAATATCAATCTAAATCAACAAAAGCTTAACACTTAATATTGAAACTGTAGGCTTAATATCAATCAAAGTCAGAAAACAATAAATATAATTTTATCACCATTATGATTTAATATACTGTTAGAAGTTCTGCCCAAATCAATAAGATGAAACAAGAGGAAACAAGAACATCATTATTTTCAGATATTAGCCAACAAAAAAGTCCTACAAAATTAACTGAAATGCTCTTCTAATTAGCAGGAGAAAATAGGAAGTTGAACATAGAAAAAATAAATGTGAAAATTTTATTTTTTATATTTAGCAGCAATAATCAGCAAAATAGATAAAGGTTCCTGGTCATAATAATAACTAAATGATAAAAATGCGTAAACTATGAAGTCATCATCGAGAAATACATAACATTCAAACGAACACTACAAATATTCAGAATGAAATGAAGATGAGTTTAGTAAATGAATAGACTATATTCTTAGAGAACAGAAATTCTAAAAGTATAAATTTGCCTTTAAATTTATTTAAACTTTAAACAATTGCATTCAATACTTCTGCAACATTTTTTCAAGAGAGAGGGAGGAAAGGTTTGTATTCATTTATATTATATATTATATTAGAACATATAATACATCTACAAATTTTTTTGTTTTTGGTTTTGGTTTTTTTTTTTTTTTTAGATGGGGTTTTACTCGTGTCGCCCAGGCTGGAGTACAATGGCATGATCTTGGCTCACTGCAATCTCCACCTCCCGGGTTCAAGCGATTCTTCTGCCTCAACCTCTCAAGTAGCTGGGATTACAGGCATCCGCCTCCATGTCCAGCTAATTTTTGTCTTTTTAGTAGAGATGGGGTTTCACCATGTTAGCCAGGCTGGTGTCAAACTCCTGACCTCAGGTGATCCGCCCACTTCGGTCTCCCAAAAGTCTGGGATTACAGACGTGAGCCACCGAGCTCAGTCTTACAATAATTAAAACAATGCTGCACTGACATAAGACTTGATGGATAGGATATGCAAATCAAGTCTAAATATTACCGTGTTTAAGAATTTTCAATATAGTAATGGTACATGATACACTGATGAGGCCTAAAAACTATTAGATTTGAGAACACTGACTTGGAAAATAATCTTTAGATTCTTATCTCACAACACATATCAAAATATAAACTCCATATGTCTTTTCCAAACTAACTCCTCAAAAATGAAACCGTGTACATAGAAAAAAAGTAAATGACTAAATGTCTACTCTTAATCAGGAAATCAATAACAGATTTTTATTAAATAATAAATTTGAATACAATAACACTTCAGACACATATATTTCAACATATTACAAAATTTTAGTGATAAACAGCATACTGGGAACCACTATTGCAAATGAATTATATAATAAATGAATTATATATAGTCTTTATTTATAAAAACCTCATAAAAACTGAAAAGAAAAAAACTAAATAAAATTCAAATCTCGAATTATCTTTTTAAAATAATTTTGCTAGTAGTCAGAGAAATTGAAACATTCAAAGCAATGATTAAGTGTAGTTTTGCCCATAGTGCTAATAATATATAGTTTTCAAGGTAAGGTAATAGAGAGACAAGCCACCAGTTGAGATAAAATACTTGCAAACCACAAACCTGTTATAGGACTCATATCGAGAAAATATAAAGACATTTTAAGCTCAATAATAAACTTTTTTTTTTTTTTTTTTTTTTT